>NC_090268.1:100313627-100596127 GCF_040414725.1 Anabrus simplex
GTTCGTTGCTCCGGCACCGGTAACAGTGTTGGTGATCCATCATTTAACACGAATAAATCAAACTGATCTATTATTTGTAGCATATCATCGCCATACATATACTGTAGTTTGTTTACAAACCCATATAACACTGTGCGCGGTTAAGTCGCCGCAGAAAATATAAGGTAGTTGAAACTGTTGCACTATCCTGCACCAATCCTGAATATGAATTCTAGTCCGCGGTGGGCAATACATCGAGACCAATGTAATATCTTTATTAGAAAGACGCACTCTTGCGGCGACTGGTTTGAAACTCTGTATAGCTGAGAGATCAACAACCTTTCCTCTAGCTCATTCCACGTTAAGAAAACAGTATTGCTCTTACGGACCTACAAGGAGTGAACACCCCCCCCCCCGCTCTGAGACACCCATAATTCCTCATGATTAAGGAATAATATCCTGTACTTTGTAATGTATTATGTAAGACAGATTAAAAGGATATGACATTTACGCCCGTGAGTTATTAAAATAACTACGTAATATTTTATTTTCCATAAATATATTTGTAGGGAGGAAGTACAATGGCAGGAACAGCCATCGCTTCGTTGCCTTCCATCACTTTCCTTCTTCTGTGTAGTCTCTCACTCTGTGAACCGCCCGTAGCTCACTTCTGTGTGAAGTCATCTGCAGTATTTATTTTTCGCGTGTATGTTTTCATGCTTTAAATCAGTGCGTAATTGTCTTGTGATGAATGAAAGTTATGCGATAAGCTTACGTGGGTGATTTCTTTCTTTAACATTAATCCTGTGATCTTTTGTAGAGTCATATACAGTATTTATTTGTTGCGTGTGTGTTTTTAGGCTTTAAATTAGTGCGAATTATCTGGAGTGAGAGTTTATTGTATACTGCATAGTATTTGTATGTTTTCTATTAGTTTCGTACTCTTACAGAAGTTGCTACTGAAGATTTTTGGTGTTGTGGTGTGCAGCGATACGTCATGGCATAAATTTTACTAATAAAAAGATGCGCCGTGTGTTTTATTTGTGCTTGGTTTTGTTATTCAGATGTTCTTTATTACGTGCATTTTAATTTTACCACTTTTTTACGGCCGCATTTAATTTTTACTATTGTTTATGCGAGCGATACCGCACAGCAGTACCCTTCGTGTTTGCCTATGGAAATGTGTTAAATGCAATTAAATGCATCCCTCTCACCTCGAGCCCATAAAAAATATTATTTGTCTATTTTCTGCCCCAATTACCCTTATACTTCATTGCTGAGGCTTTTTATGTGCCGTAGTGTACCTCTGATTCCGTACAAACCAAAAAGTAGCTCCTGTAAACGCCCCCCACCCCTTTAGTTCATAAAAGTAATTTGTAGCTTAGTTTTTCCGCTTTTTATAACTTAAATACTGCATTTCACAAATTTATGTGCCGCCGTTTTCCCGTGATCGTATTCAGCAGAGCCGTTCGATATGGCAACCCTGTCGTCATAAAAGCAACACTGTTTTCATAACGTGGAATGACCTATAGAATAATGGACTGAGCGATTCATTGATATTTCTATCCCCTCCATATCTATTTTCGTGGTCTTTGCAAAATACATAGTTGTCGGGTATGACAACATTAGAACCAGTTTTGAACCAAGTTTCGCTTAGTGCGGTTAGAGAAATATTCGCCACGTGAAGAACTCGCTGTGACGATTCCTTATTTGTTGTTACGGATCGAGCATTTCAATGTAAAGTCTTAATCAATGTTAACAGGTGTGAAAATAATAGTGATCATGTTAAGTATCGTAGCCGGATCGAAGACCTCTGGCAATGAGGAGTGCGCTTGAGCGATCAAGAGCACGATGATATTGAATATCTTCCCTATTAGGTGATCACAGACTGAGGGGGCTGGAGTCATGCTATTGTGGATCGGGGAATTTTTTTTTTTTTTGCTAGGGGCTTTACGTCGCACCGACACAGATAGGTCTTATGGCGACGATGGGATAGGAAAGGCCTAGGAGTTGGAAGGAAGCGGCCGTGGCCTTAATTAAGGTACAGCCCCAGCATTTGCCTGGTGTGAACATGGGAAACCACGGAAAACCATATTCAGGGCTGCCGATAGTGGGATTCGAACCTACTATCTCCCGGATGCAAGCTCACAGCCGCGCGCCTCTACACGCACGGCCAACTCGCCCGGTGGATCGGGGAAGACTATGGATTGTGAGATATTGGCGTTATCGGTAGTTGTGGAATGTAAGTACGTTGAGATATATGTGGACAGTCCGGCTGTGAACAGTCCGACTCATTGGCTGAATGGTCAGCGTTGAGGCTTCGGTTCAGAGGGTACCGGCTTCGATTCCCGGCCGGTTCGGGGTTTTAATCTCATCTGAGTAATTTTTCTGACTCGGGTACCGGGTTTTTGTGTTTGTCCCAACACTTTCCTCTTCATATTCAGACAAACACACTACACTACACAACACTACCAACCACCGCAGAAACACGCAATAGTGATTACATCTCTCCATATAGGGTTGGTGTCAGGAAGGGCATCCGGCCGTAAAGCAGATCCAAATCCACATGTGCGACACAGTTCGCAAGCACGACTACACGGATGTGGGAAAAGCGGTAGAAGAAGAAGAAGAATAGTTAGGCTCTGAAGAAGGTGGATGTGAAGTTCTAGGTTGCTGCAGGATGTGAGTCGGCCGTGGTGATGTCCGAACAGTTGTTACTGTTGTTGTTGTGTTGGTAAATTTTGTTGATACTGCGGAGGGCTGACGCTGTTATCTACTGGCTGGTTCATAAGGGGCGCTACCCGTTTCCGCTGTGGGACAGCAAGAGGAAGTCCGCTCGTGTTGGTGGTGTATGAGAGACAACAGCAGTGAGCATGGCCACTAGAAGGCGGGGTGGAAGGGGGGTGTCCCAAGTGTACCTCTGGGTCACGAAGCCGGACCATTTAGGGGCCCGGCGCCTAGCACGGAATTCTTTTTTTTTTTTTTTTTTTTTTTTTTTTTTTTTTTTTTTTTTTTGCCATTTGCTTTACGTCGTACCGACACAGATATGTCTTATGGCGACGATGGGAGAGGGAAGGCCTAGGAATTGGAAGGAAGCGGCCGTGGCCTTAATTAAGGTACAGCCCCAGCATTTGCCTGGTGTGAAAATGGGAAACCACGGAAAACCATCTTCAGGGCTGCCGACAGTGGGGTTCGAACCCACTATCTCCCGATTACTGGATACTAGCCGCACTTAAGCGACTGCAACTATCGAGCTCGGTAGCTCGGAATTTAAAAAATGTTTAGTTGTTTTTTAGTTTTCAGGATAAGCTACTCAGACTGGTGATGTTCACGGTGACAATTTTTGGGAATAATGAAACGGATTGACAAATACGATGACGTAACTCGTGTACATTTTGCAAACATAGAAGAAAACCAACTGAAAGACACGCATGAGAGACCATGGTACTCTCAAAATTATTTAATTTCCTTATGTGGTGAGAAACTTTTGAAAACCATTTTGAATCAAAGAGAAGAAGGCGATATTTTACGGAATAACTGTTGATGAAATGCATGATGTCCGCTACCAAGAACAGAATATCCTTATTCTGTGTTATGTTTTTCAAAATAAAGAATCACATTTATTGCAAATTTGTGAGTGAAAATGAAAAATTCACAGCCTGTTTCCAGTCATTCGACCGGATCAGGAATGGAATGAATGAAGCCCGCATCTAGCGGCGAGGATAGGAATTGTGCCGGCTGCCGAAGCCTATCGCACTCTGGGGCAATGATTAATGACTGACAGATAAAATGAAACGAAATGAAGTGAAATAATATTGGAGAGTGTTTCTGGAATAAAAGTGGTGGTGGTGGTGGTGGTGGTGGTGGTGGTGGTGGTGGTGGTGGTGGTGGTGGTGGTGGTGGTGGTGGTGGTGGTGGTGGTGGTGGTGGTGGTGGTGGTGGTGGTGGTGGTTTTTGTTTTAAGAGGAAGTACAACTAGGTAATCATCCTCTCTGAACAAATTAGTGAAAAAGAAATGTAAAATAAAATAAAATAAATAAATATACATATTCAGCGAAGGGATTTGGAAAGGAAGAACAAAATAAAACAAATAATTATTGAATTAGGCCGAAAAATTACTAACGAATCAGAAGGGAACGTGTGTTCGCTGAGTAACAGTAGACTTGTAATTTAAATTACCTTGAATAATCCACTGTCGCACATAAAGCGGATGACGAGATCAGCGGGAGTCGCGTCATCGGCTAGTCTGTGTTCGAGTGTGTCCAGGAGGCCAAGGGATAACCGGAGTACCGGGAAAACCTTGGAAACTCTGAAAGTGTCACTGGCACAGGGTTACGACAAGGGGTTGAATATGCAGGCTCACATTAGTGGAGTTCAACGGCAGTTTGACGCGAAACAATATTTTTATTGTAAATTAAACGTACCAGAAGCATGGGATGCAAATTTCCTACGTCTTTTTTAGTCCCTTCGACGGTTACATGAACGCAGGGTTACCTAAATTGAGGACAATGCCTAAGGTACATAAACAAGGCATACCCACTAGACCGGTTGTAAACTTTAGAAGTAGTCCTACATATAAAACAGCCAAATTTATACACACGTTTTTAAAGAAATGTTACAGATTTAATGAGATACTAGTCTCCGCAATATTATAGCTTCTGTAGTAGGACAAAAAATATAAGTTTGTCGGAACAGAATACTATCCACAGCTTTGACGTTAAGGATATGTAGCCTACTCGAACTTCTCGATTACGGAGATTATTAACCTTGTTAAGGATAACTTAAACATATACAGCCCGTTGAGTAAAGTAGAAATAGATGAATTCATCAAATTATTAACTTTCACATTAGAAAACAACTTTACTTTTAATAACAACGTATACAAACAAGTTAACGGGTTGGCCATGGGATCACCAGCGTCTGGTATCCTTCCGGACATACTGTATATAGGTTGTTGTTTGAGTCATCAGTCCATAGAGTGGTTTGATGCAGCGCTCCATGCCACCCTATTCTGTGCTAACCTTTTCATTTGTACGTAACTATTGCATCCTACATCTGCTCTAATCTGCTTGTCATATTTATACCTTGGTCTACCCCTACTGGTCTTACCACCTACACTTCCTTCAAAAACCAACTGAAGAAATCCTGGGTGTTTTAAGATGTGTCCTATCATTCTATCTCTTTTTCTCGTCAAATTTAGCCAAATCGATCTTCTCTCACCAATTCTATTCAGTATCTCTTCATGTGTGATTCGATCTATCCATCTCACCTTCACCATTCTTCTGTAACACCACCTTTCAAAAGCTTCTATTCTTTTTCTTTCTGAGCTAGTTATCGTCCATGTTTCACAATGCCATGCTCCACACGAAAGTCTTCAAAAACATCTTTCTAATTCCTATATCAATCTTTCAAGTGAGCAAATTTCTTTTCTTAAGGAATCTCTTCCCTGCTTGTGCTAGTCTGCATTTTATGTCCTCCTTACTTCTGCCATCGTAACAATATTCGTCTACTTCCTTTAAGACTTCATTTCCTAATCTAATATTTCCTGCATCACCTACGTTCATTCGACTGCACTCCATTACTTTTGTTTTGGACTTATGTATTTTCATCTTGTACTCCTTACCCAAGACTTCGTCCATACCATTCAGCATCTTCTCGAGACCGTCTGCAGTCTCAGATAAAATAACAATATCATCGGCAAATCTCAAGGTTTTGATTACCTCTCCTTAGATTGTAATTCCCTTTCCAAATCCCCCTTTGATTTCGGTTGAGGTTTGTTGATGATACGTTCGTTATCATTAATGAACAGGAGCTCAAAACAAACGAGCTGTTAGACCAGTTAAATAACTTCGATAAACATATAATGTTTACAATCGAATCGGAGGATAATAAAAGTCTGAACTATGTAGACGTAACAGTAAGTAGAAATAATAAAAACCTGGTTTAATAAGTATTCACAAAGCCTACACATGCAGATGTTACTATCAGGAAAGACTCGAACCATCTGGGACAGCACAAGACAGCGGCATTTTAGAGCAGGATCAATAGAGCAGTATATATACCAATATATAAAAATGAATTTAATAAAGACATAAATATCATCCACGATATTGCGAGAAGAAATGGTTACCATACGAGTTATGTCAGTAGGATAAAGAGTAAAGTCATGAATAAACCAAACACTTTACTTGTAGATAGGAAAGAAAAGAAAACTTTGCTAAATTCACTTATATTAATAAACAATCGTACGGCTTGGCTAAACTCTTCAGGAAACACAATATCTGTGAATCCTTTAGAACAGATAGCCTAATAATAATAAAATTTTATTAAATTCGATTAGCGTGAACACTAATAGTATTTTCAATAAGTCGGGAGTATACAAACTGTCATGTCAAGACTGCGAAAAAAAGTATGTAGGACAGTCGGGAAAAAGTGTGTTGGTACGCTATAAAGAGCATGTGAGCGCAAGAAGATATTCCAGATACTCTGCCATGGGCGAATATATGTATGAAAACAATCACCATTTCACTAATATTGAAAGGGGCATGGTTTTATTACACCCGTTAAATAAAGGTAAACAAATGAATGGCCTTGAGAAGTTACAAATTTACAAGTTACAAAAATAGGATAGTGAAAATAGCCTTAATAAACACATTGCAGAGGATAATCAGTTATTTAAATTGGGGACGCAATATTCTATAAAGAGGGAAAAAGAGAATGAGGGAAAGCACGTAAGGGGGTGGGGGACATGACGGTAACAACACGTAGACCAAGGCCTCTCAAACGCCCAAAATCTCACGCGTGCAAATCGAGGCGCAAGAGCTCCGTGCACTGTGCATCGGTTCCACTCGGCTCGCCTCGGACCAACGCTTCGTCTCTGGGCTACTCGGCTAAGCTCGGCTCAACTCGGCTCGGATTTGGAGCGCTACGGAGCAAGTGAGGAAGAGGAGGATAGTGGGAGCGACCGAGACAGGAGTGGGAAAAGAGAGAGACGGCGCTATTGCTCCAAATCGAGGAGTGGGGGTCTGCACTCTGGGCAACCAAGCGAAGTCGTCTTTTGCACCGTGCACAGTGCATGCACCAGCCGCATGCACCCTGAGAGGCCCTGACGTAGACGGTACTCTCCACCCCCTTCTTCCATCAGCCGCACCACCCACTGCAACTCCGCCGCCAGTCGTCCAACAACTTCAGTTGCCTTTATATCCCTTTGACAGTCGCATGACAACCTTGTGCACCACTTGTTTTATAACATCGGTAAGTTTTAATCATTTTTACGCGCTGTACTCTCATTGTGTTTACGTTGCACTCTTGCACTTACAGTTTCTATTTTACCTCTCTTTCTTACATAACATTTAAAGTTCATTTCAACCTGGCTGCATAAACACCTATTAACTCAGAGTATCGGCTTGACAACTTGGTTTTACATCATTTTATAGTATTCTTACTTGAATTTTTTAAGGGAATATTGGATCAACAAGGACAGAGCAACGTCACATCGCAACAGTGCCCAGTGCTCAACATTTTATCCACATAGACATCATCCTACTGTGTTTACATTGAGATGACAAGAAGGAATTTAATTCCATGCCACTATTCATCAATTTTTAATATGTTATACTGTACTTGTCACAGTTTTAGCTTTCATAGCGGGGGCCTCCATTTTCATTAGGTCTTATTGTAAAACACGAATTTTAACCTAATTAGCTGAAAAAGAGAATGTGCATATTCTCGAAACATGTACTAAGTTAGATATAATGTAAATGTGAAATGTAAATATAAATTTTTTAACACGTACTATTGACTAGGCGGATCATCTAACTCTCTATTTACTGTGCCGAAGGACTGGAAGGTAGATTTAATCCATCCTTCATATAAGAAAGGAAATATCAAAGATGTAAATAACTATCGTGATATCTCCTTACTCCCAGTAGCATATAAAATTCTATCGTTATCCGTCCTAGAACGCTTGGAGAATACCAAGGAGGTTTTCGGAAAGACCGATCAGCAGCGGAACAGATACACAATTTTAAAACGATAATAAGTTATCATACGTTGGGAGGCCGAACATGCGTGGGAACCTTTGTAGACTTCAGAAAGGCATACGAATCCATTGACCGCAATGTATTGCTTCAAATAATCTCAGAAATGGGAATCGAAGAAAAACTGCTAGCGGTAGTACGAGCAACCCTCACTAATACCATCTCCAAAGGAAAATTACACGGATGCTACTCTGCACCCTTTCTAATTAAAACGGGTGTTAGGCAGGGAGATGGAATGTCACCCCTCTTTTCAACTGCGTAATGGAGAAAGATCCTACAAGGTAGAAACTTGTTCAGATCTTTACGGATTGGGACGAAGAAGAATGGAGTACAAATTGACTGCTTAGCTTTTGCGGATGATATAGCGATAATGACAGAAAATGTTGAAACTGCAACAGAGAAAATTAATGTGTGGAAAGAGATAGCAGACCAAACAGGCTTGCAGATATCCTTTGAAAAGACGGAAGTAATGTCAAACATCAAAGACAACACGAGCCAACTGAACACCAAATATGAGACAATAAACCGCGTGTATAAGTTGAAATACCCTGGTGAGTGAATCCAATCAAACGAACTAGATACAAAGGCCCTAGCAGCCAGAGCAAGGAAAATGGAGGTAGCTTTCCCAACCACCCGGAACATACAGTATATAACAAAAGATGCTGTTCTATAAATACCAACATTCACCATTTTAACAGTGTCGTCAAACCGGTATCTGCACGAACCTACTACGCTAGCGTAGCAGGGGGAGAGGTGATACTCCCAGGTAGCGGATAGGGGGGTCCTGACCGGCTTGCCGGCGGACTTGAGGGAAATAAAATACCTCTCGCGGACCAAACACACACGCCCCTGTGGGTGGGGGACGCAGACGAAGAATACACCCACGGTATCCCCTGCCTGTCGTAAGAGGCGACTAAAAGGGGCGACCAAGGGATGATCCAATTAGAACCATGAGACTACTTGTAATTAGTACCATCACACAGGGAACACCATGGGTCGCATTTACTTGCGCGTAGTACCACTAAGTTAGGTACGCAATAGGTTTGTGATTAGTAGCGACAGTGTGTGAATCAGGAGGTGGGTCCTACAGTACCTGTGATTCGTACCCCTATATGAGCGACACCATGGTTCTGCCTTACCTATGCTCAGTTCCACGGGATAGTACGAGTCCCTGTGGGTAGTCCACTTACGTGAGGAACACCATAGGTTTGCGTTGCCTACATATAGCGCCGCAATGTGCGAAACACCATAGGTCTGTGTTACATGTGCGCATTACAGTACCTGTGAATAGTACCATAATGTGTGGAATACTGCGAGTCTGCGCTACTTTTGATTAGTACCGCAACATTACACATAGCATGGTTCTACTTTCCTAGCGATAAATGCCATTCTGAGGGGCCGATGACCTGGATTTTGGACCCGATTCGACTATAAGCATAATCGATTCAGCATCGTGCTAAAGAAGCAGTCCGTTGGTCAGTAATACTATTGTTTTGTGCCAGCTTCTGTGCATGTGAGGCACTGTGGGTCGGATCCACTGATCGTTTTAAATTCATATCCGTCCATCCATTCATTCTTCGCCCTCACGCTTTCAATTCTGGTCAGTGGAGGATTTTCGACTTTGAAGTTCTTCATTTCGTCTCATTTCGTACCATTAGGGGCCGATGACCTCGATGTTAGGCCCCTTTAAACAACAAAAATCAATCAATCAATCAACCAATCAATCAAACCGGTATCTCTCTATGCGTCAGAATGTCTAATCCTCTCTCAGAAATGTGCATTCGCTAAGTTGGAGCAAAAAGGGATAAAGATTCTCCACACCATTCATGGCCCAAATTACAAAAACGGTATGTACATAAGAAAATCCAGACAAGAAATCTTCTCTCACATAGAGATGATCACGAACATAATGCGCACAGGCAGGGCTCTCTTCTACGGTCACTTACGACGGATGGACGACTCTTGACGGACAAAACGCATTTTTCATAATTTTGACTCAGAACCAAAAACAACAGTTCCCTGCTACGTTAACGTCAAGAAGGACCTCGAAGACGTTTCCAGAAAAAGCATTGTGTTTTCTGGGACTTTCCGCGATGTGAAGTAGACAACAGTTGCAAAGTGATTGGATGAACGCCTTGCTCGACACATCGGGCTAATGAAAACCTAATGGACGAATCGAAAACTGAGTAAACGCCAGAATGTATAATTAAACTTATCGTGGTCCCTAGTTGGCCGATTAGCGAATAATAAATAATTTTTTTATAATAATATTGATCATAACAGACACAGAAATGTCGAAATATACAGTAGCAACAGATGGAGGTAAGTTTTGGTCTGGCATACCCTAAGACAGGGCCTCTCAAACGCCCAAAATCTCACGCGTGCAAATTGAGGCGCAGAGATTCTGTGCACATTGCATCTGTCCCATTCGGCTCGGCTCGGACCAACGCTTCATATCTGGGCTATTCGGCTAAGCTCGGCTCAACTCGGCTGGGATTTGGAGCGCTACGGAGCAAGTGAGGAAGAGGGAGACAGGCGGAGCGAGCGAGACAAGCATGGGGAAAGAGAGAGACAGCGCTATTGCTCCAAATCGAGGAGTGGGGGTCTCCACTCTGGTCAACCAAGCGAAGTCGTCTTTTGCACCGTGCACAGTGCATGCACTCTGAGAGGCCCTGCCCTAACATCTTAAACTGACATGAAGATCAGCCTAATTCAATAGCTGAGTTTTAAGGAGATTTCGTTAAGTTATAAGCTTTATATTGCGAATTCCATTTGAATCTTATGTTTTTGAAACACTATGCAATGCAAAATTTCAATTTAAAATTCCCTCTGTCACTTTAGTTTGTTTTCATAAGGGTTCTACGAGTGCGTAAAGAATGGCGATATACTGTTTGGTGAAGTTACGGGTCTAAATTTTCAGAATTTGGAGAAGTCTCACTTAGAACAAGGATTGAGATATATTATAAGTACATACGGATGAAATTAAGGATGAACATTATTACCGAATCAATGCTGTTAAGAAACACTACACTCTTTGATCTCCTGTTGCGCGTTCTCTTCTTAAGAAAGGGAAATGTCTTCTTCTTTACAGGTGTACTAACTACCTCGATTGTACTCCGGACCACACGTGATTGACCCGCCCCCATCTCTATTCAGGGCATCATAACAACCACATTCCACGCTCACTGTAACCTTAGTTACCGAAATGTAAACGTCTTGTTGACGACACGCCTGGAGTGCATTGTTCAAGTGTTGGTGGTGGTGATTATTGTTTTAAGAGGAATATAACTAAGCAACCATCCTCCATTAACATGTAGGGGATCCGACACTTCGAAAAATGAAGGCATCGGCCAAAGAAAGACAAGGGCCACTAAGGACGTGAAAACGAAAGACTCCATAGGATCGCAAACCTAATACAGTCGGGGTAGGAAGAGAACAAGAGTTGACCAAGGGAGGGCAGATAGCATAGATGAAAGACAGGAGCCTGGCACAAGTAAGCGGAAGCAATGGTGGGATACACACGATTGATGCACGTAATCCGTACCTGAAAGCACCTATTATTCATGGAATTGAGATTAATTTTCCAATAAAGGAATTGCTATCAACTGTAAAGTAAGCTGTCACAGCACGCCTTGTAGACAGAAGCGTTTTCTGAGAACGTCGAGAGATCGCACCACAAAATACATAGTTGTTGAAATTAGCCCTTACATTCTTGGCCACTGCCTCTTACAGAACTAAAGGAAAAATAGAATGGGACAGCTTATAATAGTAGAATAGCACGAAAATATACACTGAAGTTTACAATAATCTAACAATGACTTCGTCCTTTTGTTGCATTTACTGAAGTAGTAACGTGCACATGCTAGCCACACAGTTCACACCTGCAATCTATAGATGGCTCATAGTGTACACATCATATGGCGAAAGCTGAAAACAGCTAATCTAGCCTATTCAGTGCACTTCCCATGGCGATGGGACATCTTGAGCTGGTGTTACCATGGTTATGGCTGGCCATTCTTGATCACTTTCCGAGAGTGGAGAGTTATTTGCAAATATCTCGAAAACGGTTGATTTTAGAGCTTTAAATGTTGTTTGTGGGATTCCTAAGGACCTACCGAGTATTGTTTCTCCCAGTGATGGGAGTAAACTGAGCTGTGTCTGGTCCTTTTACGACAACTTTGATAGGTTGTGTATTTTATGGGTTATTTTGTTTTGTGTTTCCATACAACATGGCGTTCAAATTTAAATTTGACGATATAACTGCCATAATTATCACTTGTCCGAGAGTCTCATGCCTCTTAGTTAACTCTAATGAGAACGAAAAACGGAACAATCCGACACTTCCAAGGATCAAGGTATCGCCAGCAGAAAAGGATGGGCCACGAAGGGCGTGAAAATACTACCTAGCTCTCGAATGTTCTAATATCGTCGGGGTCGGAAAAAACAAGAGTTGATCAAGGGAGGTCGGATAGGATTTATGAAAGTGAGAAGCCTCGTACAAGTAAGTGGAAGCAATGCCAGGACTCAGTTAAGGGCCCCGTGATCGACAATTCACTCCCCCATGTTAAGACTTCATGGGGCCACTTTTAGTCACCTGTTACGATAGGCAAAGGGTACTGTGGGTATTATCTACCACCCCCACCCACAGGGGATGAAATGAAAGAATCCCTAGGCCTCGTAAACCTAAAATGGCCGGTTCGGAAGAGACCAATTGGTCAAGGGAGGTCGGAGGATAGGAAAGATGCAATTAAAGAGTCTGACACAAGTAAGTGGAAGCAATACCAGACTCAGCTAGGGAAACCGTGGTCACCAACTAACGCTCCCTAGCTCAAAACCCAGGTCCTCCTTTTAGTCGCCCCTTCTGGCAGGCAGAGGATACCGTAGATGTATTCTACCGGCCCCGTCCACAGGAGGTCAAATACTGGGAGGGTCTGTACCACGTAAGGCCGCGACCGCTACCTTTCCCAACCGCACGTCGCCAAAAACCTTCGATGTGTTCGTACGACGTTAAACGACTAGCGAGGAAAAGAGAAGCATCTACTAGTACATAACACAGAATGCGGCAAAATAAACTACTGGAATTACAAACATTACTACTTCAACACGTATCTACTGTAACTGCGTCACGACACCCTGTGTCCAAAATGTGCACCCTTAGCTCTCATGCATTGTTCATAACGGTCCAGCAGTACCTTAATTAAGGACACGGCCACTTTCTTTCCACTCCTAGCCCTTTCCTGTCCCATCGTCGCCATAAGATCTGTCTGTTTCGGTGCGATAAAGTCAATTGTAATAATAACTCTTTCGGCCCCGAGTCTTTCATTTTCACGCCCTTCGTGGTTCTCGTCTTTCTTTGGCCAATATCTTAATTTTTCGAAGTGTCGGATACCTTCCATTTTTTCTCACTGATTAACATTACATACAGGATGGTTCCCTAGTTATGCCTCCTCTTAAAACAATAATCACCACCACCACCACCTAAGCCAAATTCACATCAAATGCTAACCCCAATATATTGGGAAGAATAAGAAAAGAGCTAGTAACTTCTTATGGCACTTCTATCCGTATTCCGTGAATGTAGAGTAAATGTCATCGTGCGACAAGTAGTGATCACATGAATTTATGAACCACCCAATGAATTTTCACTTGATTCTACAGTTAGCTAACTCAGATATCAACCAGAGGAGGTGGCTCGGTTGAATGACGTCGTAAGGACTGAAGTTGCCATGGAGACCAGAGAACAGTGAAGCTGGAAACAATGGTCCTAACGCGTCTATCTGTGAGAGTTGAGAGTCGGCTTAAAACATTATAGAGAGCGCTGGAATAAGCCGTCTGATACTACGTGCTTGCCAATTTATAATCTAGCTGAGATGAATTAACGAGCGAACTCAATATTCCCCCATTTCATTAATATGTGCACTGGACGCAGGCAATTCAAATCAACACCAGTAAAATCTACAGTCGAAAGCCCCCTTCATCAATAATTATCCTGTCAACGTGCGAGTGAGTCTGTCTGTCGCTGATTCGTACATTCGTAATTTGCGGTAGATGAAGTACAAGCAACCGCACAAAAAATTGTTTTCTTTCAATAATCTCTTGTTTGTTTGAAATAGGATGAAAATATTGTGCAGTTGGTAGAATTACAAAGATCGTCTCTTCAGCCAGCGGCTATCCACAGTTTGCAAACACCCTCACGCTTTGAGAATGTATAAAAAATATTTCTTTGCCGGCAATTTGTTTTGCACGTTAGTGTACATCTTCAGTATAATAATAATAATAATAATAATAATAATAATAATAATAATAATACCTCAAAAATAGACGACAGCGAGTTGTATCAAACACGATGACTATAGAATGGAGGACTAAGCTATCCGGCGTTCCCCAAGGGTCCGTTCTTGGACCTCTTTTATTCTTAATCTACATTACTGACATTTTTTCTCATCTGAATGACTGCAACTACCACCTTTATGCTGACGATCTTCAGATATACTCACACTCAAAGTCTCCGACACTGACAAAGCAATCCACCAAATGAACTCGGCTCTAAATTTAATTAGCTCGTATGCAAAAAGAAATCTGCCTATTAATTAACCAGAAGAAAACGCAAGCTATCATAAAGGAAAATCCAGGCTTTTAAATACGCTAAACATCACACACAACAGCCTATTCTCATGCTCTGCGGCGAAGCTATACCTTTTCAGAAGTCTGCAAAAATTCTAAGCATTTTATGAATGAATGACCATATAACAAGTGCCTGCAGAAAGGTATATGCATCTCTCCATCCCCTAAAAATGAAACAATCCATTTTTCCACATAGCATGAAAATAAAACTTATTCAAACTCTCATTTTCCCTCTAATTCATTACTGTGAAGTCCTATTAAGCGATGCAACTGTAGAACAAACTATGAAACTTCAAAGGGCAATGAACTCTTGCATACGATTTATATTTTCTTTCAACTTTAGGACACATATTTCCCCATATTGTGAGAAGCTAACCTGGCTGAAAATCGATTAACTAAAAAATCTACATACTGCGACACTAATTTTTTGACTTCTGAACGAATCTACACCTGAATACCTATCCTCACATTTTAACTTCCTCTCATCTATCCATGGACATAATACCAGATCGACTTCTACCCTTATGATACCGGTTAATCATCCATCTGTATACAGCCACTCTTTCCAAGTGTCTGCGGCAAGGCTATGGAACACTCTCCCTGTCAGCATACGTAATAGCACTTCAATAGTCTCATTGAAACGGTCTTGTCGAGAATTCCTCTTAAATACGTGATCAGCTTGTGTGAATTGTAACGGTTCAAATCCCCTTACAAGATGATATCTGTATTTGTATTATTAATACTATTATCATTATTATTATTATTATTATTATGTCAGTATTATTATTATTTTACCTGTGAGATTACTATTATTGTATTATTATTATTGTTCAATTCAATTATGCAATGCTTGTCGCTTGCGTGTTTGTAGTCAAATTGTTACGTATATACGTGTGTGGAGATTAACACTAAAAACATGTACAGTAAGAGGCGCTGTATGTCAGATGTGGATGTAGTGTGTGCAATAACTTGTGACATTGTAACATTGCGAAATACTGCTGGAGTTATCGCCAGTCATCGCTACGTCATCGTGTGCATTTAGCGGTGAGCTCACTTCGTGGGAGTTACATAGGGTGCCGCCGGCGATTTCACCATAGTACGTAACATTTGTCACGAGGTGGGAGTAGATCATAGTTATTTCTGGAGATTGCGTAGGTGTTTCAAGTAACGCCTATATAAGGTGGCTGTATCTTGTAGCGAGAGTCATTATTCTATCGGAAGGAGAGGCCACAGTTGGTCATTAACTGAACGAGATGGAGAGGCCTCAGTCGGTCAAGAGTCATTAATCAAACGGAAGGTGAAGAGAGAAGAAGTAAAGTGGAAGGTGAACAGTGATGGAGTAGAGTGGAAGGTGAGACCTCAGTCGGTCAGTTCAGTTAGAGGGATACACTTACCATGAAGGCATACAGGACAGACTTAGAAAGAAGTCAGCTCGTGGGAGAAGAAGCAGTCACATGGATACTGAGTTGTCAGTGAAACAAAAAGGATACATAACCAAATTAGGCTTGATATATCTACAGTAAACACCAGATCAAAGGAATACGTCGTAATTACACTCAAAGTGTTGAAGGTACAGTCAAATGAACCAGTGAGGGATTAATTTTCATGTATAATTGTTAAATGTCCGGTCAAGAAGAATTCAAATTCATGCCTAGTTTCTTTCAGTTGAAATCTCATAATTTGATATTCTCATCTGTTTTAATCGCAGCAGTTCTCACTATTTTTATAGAAATTATTTCAAGAATATATTTTGAATCAAATTAATTCATCGTTTCATTTATTTTATTTCTTGACCTCAAATTTAATGGGGAAACCGAACGCCAATCTCATTTTCCCAGAACTTATATGGTGTGTTGTCACAAGTAAGCTTATTACCCCACACCCTAGAGATATTCAAGAATCTCATTCTCTTATTGGTGCACTGAGTTGTAGCTGGCGCCCTTCAAATAACGTATGTGTAAGTAAGCAGGTAAGAACTAAGTGTGAGTACAAAGTCCGACGATTGTGTATTTTAGTTAATGAATAGTAATTTTCACATTAATGCAGTTTTATATATTTATAAAGTCAGTAAACGAGTGAAGAACATCTCAGAATGTTCGTGTGTATGATTGCAAGTATGATTTAGAGCTATTGTTAGGTGATGTAGATAGATAATATTAATTATTTAAAAAATTACAATAAGTTATAGGCTAATATTACTCCATTAGTTTAGGTAGTTTTTAGAGACTGTTAACAATGCTTTTTTCTAATTCATGTGACTATGTACTGTATGCTGTAGTTAAGTGTAAGAGAGGGCCGTGAGCCCTAACTGCGCCACATGCAAAGGCATTAAATAATTAAATAAATAAAAATAATACAATCACTTGGTTCTGTTCCTTGTAGGACTTGTGTATATGAAGGATATATGACCTATCAAGTCCAAGGTAGTGTTAAAAAATCTTCCTAAATTCCATGATATATTCCGATTTTTAAAAAATTCCAGAAAATACGAAATTAGGTGAAAATTTCTATTTTTACCTTATTCACTTCAGAAATACAAATAAATAGGCAGAAATGTCATTCACGATAGCATAAAAGTGCAATGTTTGTGTTTACGTCTCCTTATTTATTTAGTCGTTTCATCCTTAGTACCCAGTATTTCTTCATTCTTTCTAACCTTCGTTTCCCCTCGTCTTCCGAGATAATAGGTTTGGCTTTTAATGCAAATTTGTCTTGGAACCTTATATTTTCTTTTTTAGTTAATACTTTAGCTGTTCGAATTGCAAATTTTCTGTAATTTTTAATTCCACTAGGCCTTTTTCAGTTTCTTTAAACCAGTTGGGTTTTGTTTTACGGTTACGGAAGAAGTCAAAGATTTGTTTGGTAGAGCTCATTCTGAGATGATGACCGTAATCATTTATTTGTTTATTCATGTATTTTATTTATTTGGGAAAGCAAAACAACGAGATGCCGAATTACATAATAATGAAAATCCTCCGCCTGTTTCGAGTCGTTCGACAGCGTCATAAATGGAATTAATGAAGCCCTCGTCTAGTGGCGACGATAGGAATAGTGCCGGCTGCCGAAGCCTGTCGCACTCCTATGGGGTAACGATTAAAGACTGACGGATAGAATGTTATGATATTGGAGAGTTTTGTTCGAATGAAATGTGACAGAGAAAACCAGAGTGCCCGGAGAAAAACCTGTCCCACTTGTACTTTGTTCAGCACAAATCTGACATGAAATGACCGGGATTTTAACCACGGAACCCAGAGGTGGGAGGCCGGTACGCTGCCGCCTGAGCCATAGAGGCTCTCCGAATTAAATAATAATAATAATAATAATAATAATAATAATAATAATAATAATAATAATAATAATAATAATAATAATAATAATTAGTTTTTACGTTCCATTAACTACTTTTACTGCTTTCGGAGACGCCAAGGTGTCAGAATTTAGTCTCTCAGGAGTTCTCTTACGTGCCAGTAAATCTACCAACACGAGGCTGACATATTTGATTATCTTGAAAAAACACCGGACTGAGCCAGGATCGAGCCTGCCCAGTTGGGGTCAGAAAGCCAGCGCCTCAACCGTCTGAGTCAATCAGCCCGGCCCTGAATTACAGAGTTTCGCATTTTATGCACTAGTATTACGAGTAAGCATCCGCTGCGCCAGCAAGTCAGTACAAGAAATATGATATCATTCTCAGGGGTCACAAAGGGGAACACGAGATCTACGTCTGATAAAGGATTACAATATAAAAAGCCTAATGGAGAAGACGATGAACGCCTGAATAATGCGTGAAAGTTCAGCAATTCTCTCTCTCCGTGCTTTATACATTGCCTTAAAGTAAAATATTACGAAATTTTCGAGATCTATCTTTCAAAATAATGTAGGTAAAAGTACAGTGATGTTCACAACAAATCAAACCCCTGAACATCTCCTTGAGTGACAAACAGGATGGAGCAGGTCAAGATGTTTGAATATCTAGGAATAATAATCACTTCAGACAGGGAGTCTGATGAACTGATGAAGAAGTAACCCACCGTGTAAGAAAGGCAAGCCAAATTTATTATCAGTCTTCCAGTGCTGTTGTGGTGTAAGAAATAAATAACAGAGGAAACCAAGATAAGAATCTACAAGACAGTCTTCCTATCTACATTACTATATGGAACAGAGAGCCCAACCCTGATCGAGAAACATATAAGTAGACTGCGGGCTAAAGATTTCTGTTATAGACAGCTGGAAGAACGAAGAAAAAACGAATCAGGAAACATTTTCAGCAGACATCAGAAGGAAGCTCTTCAGTGATTTGTCCACAAGTCAATGATGGGCTATGAAAGAAGACCAACATTCATTATAGAAACTCGCCCATAATGAATACGAGGATGAGGAAGATCAAAACTGGAATGCGAGGCTTATACTGCGGAGCTATCAGAAGCGGAAAGACTTCACTAGAAGTTATGACTCACCCAGCATAGAAATGTCTACCAAAATGGCTGTACGAGCCCCACATTTGTCGGCCAAAGGAGGGTGATAAACAAGAAGATAAAGTAGAAGCAGAAGACGAAGAAGACACTAACACAGATTCAAGGTATTTTTATTTGTCTCGCATCTCCTATGCCTTCTATTTTTCAAGTAAGACGCTTATGTAGTACAGTAATGGATCGAAATCTCTCCTTCTATACTGAAGGTCCAACACATCAATGTTATAGGCTACCATGTCAGCAACTTCTACGAATTTCTCTATCCCATTTTTTTTTTCAGTTATATTTCTCCCCGTATGGATTGGTGGCCATGATCACTATAATAATAACAAGAAGAAGAAGAAGAAGAAGAAGAAGAAGAAGAGTGATTTCAAGAGAACTTAAGAGTCTGTTAAGCAAGTACCTAGGTCCCAGGAGTGTAATTTGTAACTGAAGGAACGAGGTACATTTTTAGCCATAGCACTCCCATGAGGACAGCACAAGAATACGATCCAACTGTCTTTCGCTAGCTGGTGTGAACACTTCATTGTCACGCGACCTCCTTTCTTCTTGAGTTAGCGTGTCTCCAGAGATGCTACAGTAATACTTCAGGTGTTCGTTAAACGAGAGAGCGTGACTACACAGTACTACATCCCCACTTCCACCATCATATCTACTGTGAATATAGTAACCACCGGACCTCGAATCTATTAGCCTCGAAGGTTACGGAATAGACGATACAATTGGGATTCCCATGTCATATTAGGTGACTTACATTACATTTTTGGCGACGATGGGATAGTAAAGGCCTAGAACTGGGAAGGAAGCAACGATAGACTTGAAAGTACAGCTCCAGCGTATGCCTTGTGTGAGAATGAGAAAACATGGGAAGCCATCCTCAGGGTTGCCGATAGTAAAATTCGAACCTACCATCTCCCAAATGCAAACTCACACCTACGTGACACGTACCACGCAACCAACTTTCTCGACACATACATACGTATATACATGAAATTCTGCGACCGTGTGCGCTTCCCCTACTGGTGCAGCTCGACAACCCCATTTTTCGGCAGGATAATGCCCGGTCTCATACGACGCGGGTATCTCTGATTCGTCGTGTCAATATCTTCCCTTGATGAGCAATATTCCGAGACCTCTCGTCCATTCAAGACGTTAGAGACCAGATTAAACGGCGACTTCGGCCAAGGGCAAGGACGGCAGATTTGGTGGGTCGGTTGGGCCATCTGTAGCAGGATCTTTCTCAGAAGAACATTTGACATCTGTATGCCTCCATGACCGACCGTATCGCCGTGCTACCTGTCTCCGTGCTGCAAGTGCTACAGCGCCGTACTAAGTCCATCCTGCAACGAACTAATGCTTGGTGTGGTACAAAATTTTAACGTTATGTCTGCACTACTTTGTCCTGCAGCTGTATCTACTTACGTGCCCCTGCGATGGCCCCGTCATGATGCGCATTTTTGTTTGAAATGATCGTATTTAAGCGAATTTCATTTTTTTTCCTAGTACAGTCGAACTTCGATATCTCGAAGTGCCTACGGAGGCTGAAAATATTTCGAGTTATAGAAACTTCGAAGCATAGAAAAACATACATACTACTGCGGCTCCACAAAAAATATCAGCTGTACTGTTATTTACTTTCTAATGTTTGATACTGTTCTTTATTTCCAGCATATAATAAATATTATTCGATATCGTATCCAAAGTTTTTTGCTATAAGGAGCAAAATTTTCATTTTAGAATACTTACCGATTCATATTTTTGAAAAGAAATTTGGTCATTTTGATTTTAAGGGCAGAAATGGAATATTTTCGCTAAAAGAGTGGCTTATTTATTTTTATCCTGTAATTTTCCTACGTTGTTTTCTCCGTAACCGTGTGCTTTCTACAACATTCTCTAACACATTAACAGCACCATATGCGTCCTCGCCAACTGAGGACTGTCACCCCGAACTGTAAACCGCTTGCTGGGGGTTACGAAGTGGCCTAAAAGGGGTGTTTTAACCTACTGTGGTACGCAACTACTCAAGGTCACGAAGTTCATACGGTTAGTCAAACAATTCACTCTGACTAAAATGTAGAGTGTGTTGAATTTTGTATAACGAGACGATTTAAGTTTAGGTTTCTCCTATGGGAACTATTTTTACCTGGGAATAATGTTCTGATTATACTTCGAGTTACAGAAGAAAAATTCACACCTGGGTTTGAAATATCCTTCGAGATATAGAAAATTTTAGAAATAGAACTTCCGATTTATCGAAAATACATGACACGAATTCTATAGGATGCCGCTGGGAAACGAAAATTCCTTCCAGATATAGAAAATACGAGTTACAGTCGTTCGAGTTATAGAAATTCAACTGTAGTTTAACGTCGCGCTAACACATCGAAGGTTAATAACAACGCAAGGAAACAGCGGCCGTGGCCCTAGTATTTGCCTGGTGTAAAAATGAGAAAACCACGGAAAACCGTCTTCAGGACTGTCGTCGGTGGAACTCGAATTCACCATCTCCCGAACGCAAGCTGTGCAGCTCAATAGCTCGGAGTGTGTGTTTCGGAAGAAACTACTGTATTTCATTGAATGTCTCCACTCTCCTTGTCGTCGAGAAATTGCTTTTCTGACCTCTAGACCATGGTGTTGGTGAATTTGGAGGAAGTAGATACATTACCGTCCTCCCTCGCAACAAAGCACTCCTAATTCGCGCTGAACAACCCCGGTCGTCAATCTTAACATATAACAACGAGCTTTCGTTAGCTACGCCATAAAACTTCGAACCACCGAGCTCGTGGTATTCTGCTTCCTCTCTTAGTATACAATCAATACGGGATGTTGCTCGAGAAAAAAAGGGCCATTACCGCTAAACCTGAACATCTGAGGAGCAATGTCGGCTCTGCATTTCGTTATATTCATAACTTCTTCAAAAAACATCCATCATAAAACAACACCAGTATTAAAATTTTCTAATGTATGAATACTACCTTAATCTGCATGATAAATAAACTGGACTTGCCGACTTAATTAGGTGCTTCATATTGAACCCTTTAGGTCCATATTGAGGGATACCTACCTTCCTTACCTATCAGCAAAGCTCATGAGATCTGTCTCTTGGGTCGTTTCGGGTTCTTCGTCACTTGCTGAGGTAAAGGTAGGGTTCATTAATTCTAATCTATCTACTGGAATGAAAGGTCTATTTAAAATATTCATATTTATTCAGGGAAATGAAGTAATTTACTTTGTCAAC
Organism: Anabrus simplex; assembly: GCF_040414725.1. Classification (NCBI taxonomy): domain Eukaryota; kingdom Metazoa; phylum Arthropoda; class Insecta; order Orthoptera; family Tettigoniidae; genus Anabrus; species Anabrus simplex. The sequence goes on from NC_090268.1 coordinate 100,335,977, forward strand.
GATGTCATAGTCAATTGTGTCCACTGGACACCACAATCATTTTTACATAATGGTCAGAACACTGGTGTGAGACTTTAACGTAATTGCCTGATGGGCATTCTTACTAGAAACCATTGTCTCAATTATTAATTATTTAAGAAAGGAAAGTCTGGAAATCCTTAAATTCGGCTTCCATGTGAGATCACATGTACCATCATAGTGATTCGTTATGGTCCAGCCCTCGTAACACGAACTCTGGACTCTGGTTATAATTAAGGCCGTCCAATCGATGTGTGCCACACAGTGGTTCTACGGCATGGACCCTTAATTGAATCGATGTGACCTGCGTCTATGTCATGGACCGACATCTAATCTTCTAAGTTACTTTAAAGTCATTGTGGATGATGACCGCAAGGAAATGACGCTACAATGGCATATGGCCCTAATCTAAGTCACTGAGGTTGATGACCCCCTGACCATCCAAGTTTCTAGGCTGAAGGCTAAACACAATTAAGTTACATCGGTTGATGACCAAAGTTTCCACTTTACTATCCCCAGCACATTCACCGCTCAATCAATCAAAGTTCAATAATTACAACAATAGCAATGCTCACAAACTTTGTGGCAGTAAAATCCATTTCCTTCGGATATGTCCCTTTAATCTTTACTTTATTTTTTTAATATTCCCCAGACAACAAACTAAAATTTCCAGAATGCATCTCCAAGTTATTCGCTTGATTAAAGTTATTTCAAAATGCGGGTTCACTGAATTTAATAATTTAATAAATTTAAATGATTTAACGAAATATTCACAAACAACAAATTTAATCTCCGCGGACTCTGGTTTCCTCACAAATTTCTACGCAGCTGTGATGTGAATTCAATATTGCGATGTTTATCTGGCTGGAAAAGAATTTGTTACATCATTCATGTCCAGCTATATATCTCATCTCGTGATATCATGCTTAAAAATCTAATCTAATCCTAACCGTTATTAACACTTGGATATCCTAATAATCTACGTACAAAGCAAACAACTCGCCATATCATTACGATGTCATATCTCGTCATCACTGAATTTTGCACACCCCTCGCAGACAAATCGATCATCACGACCATCGCTCTATATTTTGGACAATCCTGAAATTGGGTTACTCTGTTCCTTATACTCAAAGTTCATGGTTTCAAATGTTCATTACGTCCCCAATTACAGTATTTCACAATACTTAGATCATTACCGGCTATGAATTTTCAACTAAATCCAGCATTTTAACGTTTTCCTGGCCGAGAATACAGTACAATCTCGACTCCACTCCTATTCCCGTTATTATCCCCGCTGTCCGCTTAGGTCTCTCACCCCATGCTCGCTTGGCAGTTACATAAACCACCCGGTTCGTTCTACCTGACTGACTTCTCAAAATGCTCCCTTTACACTCTGCCGACATGATTAAACAAATACGATATTCTAACCAACAAAATGCACAGATATGCTTCAAGATGCCCACACTAATTATACGCGTCGCCAATTATACCGCTATGGATTTCTATGAATTTCTTTCCATTCTCAACATTATAAAATATTCCTCGGGTTATCATATCCCGGCTTCAATGACAGGACTCTAACCTGATTCGCACAAAACCAACCTCTGTTTCCCAGCTCCACAATTATCATCGACAAAGAACTGGAATAAAATCCTCACTAGAAATACCGACGTCTAATATCGCACAATGCATTAATCATGAATAACTTCGCATAAATTATATCGTATTTAATAACTTGATTTTTACGAGAAATGACTGAAACATTCTACTAGATCTTTTATTGTCAGTCAGACACAGTTTAAAATGGGCATTAAATAAAAACGTTTCTCCGTGACCAAATTCATCACCCTAGGTTCTTATCCGACAGCGCGCTTCCACTCGATTGAAAATGAGTAACCATGGATTATTATTATTAACGTCAAATTGCAGTCAGAAGAATTTACGTCGAATGAACATCTTACTTTGACATCACAAAATATAGGCAGTACACTCACACGGATGACGATCTACATTGGACGTGATATCACTTCCGAACCCTATTCAATAACTTTTTACAACATTATATGGCACTCGCAAGACTTCAAAAATTTATCCAAGTGGAAAATAAAACAAATGACTCTTTTAGTCGTACTCTCACATTTACAAAACTTAGTAGGGCGACCACTGCGTCGTATATCCCCATGCAAATACACTTTTAGAAATCACGAGATGAGATATAAGAGGTAGTAAGATGGAAAGTCACATTACCTTATGTAGTCACACCATTGTTCGTCATAGGGCTCACCTGCGACCCTGGCATTTTATTTAGCCATTTTTACATTCATGGCTGTACATATCATTGTGTTTCTTCAGGTTTCCTGGAATAAAGCATAAAAAAAAAGAAAATACCCTTCACTTGATTGCTTGAACGCACACGATGGATTATAATTACTCCCGCACACGAATTACTTAATCACATTAGAATATTTCAGTACTTTGACCGTCCTATCTGATACACTTATTTCTCTCAAGAAAACTATCTCCCCATGGAGTCAAGACTTAGCCACACTGGCTAAAATCTGCAGTCGAACTCAGTCTACTTTCGTTGATTTGATTTCGCGGAGCAACTCAACAATTTCGTCCGCTTTGTATCACAAATGCCGGAGAAGGAAGCTTCGTCATGGCGTCCCTTCGTATTTATAGCAGTTACCCCCTCTCTTCGGATCTCTCCCTTTGCCGCCAAGAAAATTTCTATAAATTTTCTGACTTACCTAAACTGTAATTTCAAGAGTTTTGAAAGTGACTACATTCTTGCTACATTTCTGGCGGTAGTGTTCATGGACATTTAAAAATTTTACGGGTTCGATTTGTGAGATTGATTGACCTCCTTTGATAGGCACTATATTTTTTGACTTGGCGTTGTCACGCCGTGTACACGCGCTTCGAAATAGTTCATAAAAATTACTTGAGATTCTTCCGCCGTCGACACGTGTGGTTGACGTCACGTACCCCAGAGCGTGGGACCGAAGGTAATCACCCCCTCGTCACGTGTCAAATCCATGCTATCAAGAATCCAACTTTTAATTATTTTGTTACATTATGCATAATGTTCTTAGGGCACAAAGGTCATGGGTTCATATTTCCCCCAAGACACGAATTCCTTTCGCGCAGTGACAAGGAATTTCCTTTAAATACTCCAGATGGCGAAATTTCTAATTTTGACGTCTGGTGAAACATGACCTTTGAATGTAAATTCCTTTCCTCTCTCTTATGCAGTTGGTCATCTTCTGGTGTACGGATTCTGGTTGATGCCTTCAGCTTCCTGGTAGTTCTTGGTTGCTTGGAGAGTTCGGGGTTGCGGGGTAGATCTCCAGTGAATTGTAGTTGACTTATTGGAAGTTAGGTGGTTTGTCCTTCCAACTTCTCGACGAACTTGCATTCACATCAAAACGCGAAGTTTCTGGGTTCAAATCCCTGTCCTCATTACTATCGTTGTCACTGACTTTCTTCATTTTTGCAGGTGGTTTACCGTTCTTCTTCATCATCATCATCCTCATCTTCTTCATCTTAGCAGCTGGCTTACACTTCGTCTTCATCATCCACATCTTCTTCATTTTAGCAACTGGTTTACACATCTTCTTCATCATCATCCTCATCTTCATTTTAGCAGCAGGCTTACACTTCTTCGCATTTGCTTGATCCTTTCTTGACGGACTATAATCGTCATTACTGACATCCTCGTCTGAACGTTCATCCCTCTCATCACTGCTGCTTTTCTTAGGTCTCTTCTTCTTACTGGCACCAAATCGTTTAGGTTTTGCTTTTTCCTCTTCAGACCCATGCCATAGATCTGAATGTCTGGATTTGTAATTATTCCATCTTCTATCGGCTTCATTTCCACGATGGCGTCTACGTCTTTGGTAAGAATTTTCCCGACATCGACTCTGGTTCCTCCTACATGGACCACGGCGTCTATTCCACTTTACATACAGGTAGCTAAGCTGTCCCACGTTCTTACTATCATGGTTTAGTATGGTTTCAAATCGTTATCTTATTGAGGGATACCTACCTTCCTTACCTATCAGCAAAGCTCATGAGATCTGTCTCTTGGGTCGTTTCGGGTTCTTCGTCACTTGCTGAGGTAAAGGTAGGGTTCATTAATTCTAATCTATCTACTGGAATGAAAGGTCTATTTAAAATATTCCTATTTATTCAGGGAAATGAAGTAATTTACTATGTCAACGATGTCATAGTCAATTGTGTCCACTGGACACCACAATCATTTTTACATAAATGTCAGAACACTGGTGTGAGACTTTAACGTAATTGCCTGATGGGCATTCTTACTAGAAACCATTGTCTCAATTATTAATCATTTAAGAAAGGAAAGTCTGGAAATCCTTAAATTCGGCTTCCATGTGAGACCACATGTACCATCATAGTGATTCGTTATGGTCCAGCCCTCGTAACACGAATTCTGGACTCTGGTTATAATTAAGGCCGTCCAATCGGTGTGTGCCACACAGTGGTTCTACGGCATGGACCCTTAATTGAATCGATGTGACCTGCGTCTATGTCATGGACCGACATCTAATCTTCTAAGTTACTTTAAAGTCATTGTGGATGATGACCGCAAGGAAATGATGCTACAATGGCATATGGCCCTAATCTAAGTCACTGAGGTTGATGACCCCCTGACCATCCAAGTTTCTAGGCTGAAGGCTAAACACAATTAAGTTACATCGGTTGATGACCAAAGTTCCACTTTACTATCCCCAGCACATTCACTGCTCAATCAATCAAAGTTCAATAATTACACCAACAACAATGCTCACAAACTTTGTGGCAGTAAAATCCATTTCCTTCGGATATGTCCCTTTAATCTTTACTTTATTTTAATATTCCCCAGACAACAAACTAAAATTTCCAGAATGCATCTCCAAGTTATTCGCTTGATTAAAGTTATTTCAAAATGCGGGTTCACTGAATTTAATAATTTAATAAATTTAAATGATTTATCGAAATGTTAAAGAACAGTAAATTTTATCTCCGCGGACTCTGGTTTCTTCACAACTTTCTACGCAGCTGCGATGTGAATTCAATATTGCGATGTTTATCTGGCTGGAAAAGAATTTGTTACATCATTCATGTCCAGCTATATATCTCATCTCGTGATATCATGCTTAAAAATCTAATCTAATCCTAACCGTTATTAACACTTGGATATCCTAATAATCTACGTACAAAGCAAACAACTCACCATATCATTACGATGTCATATCTCGTCATCACTGAATTTTGCACACCCCTCGCAGACAAATCGATCATCACGACCATCGCTCTATATTTTGGACAATCCTGAAATTGGATTACTCTGCTCCTTATACTCAAAGTTCATGGTTTCAAATGTTCATTCCGTCCCCAATTACAGTATTTCACAATACTTAGATCATTACCGGCTATGAATTTTCAACTAAATCCAGCATTTTAACGTTTTCCCTGGTCGAGAATTGCAGTACAATCTCGACTCCACTCCTATTCCCGTTATTATCCCCGCTGTCCGCTTAGGTCTCTCACCCCATGTTCGCTTGGCAGTTACAGGAACCACCTGGTTTATTCACAGATGACTGACTTCTCAAAATGCTCCCTTTAAACTCTGCCGACATGATTCAACAAATACGATATTCTAACCAACAAAATGCACAGATATGCTTCAAGATGCCCACACTAATTATACGCGTTGCCAATTATACCGCTATGGATTTCTATGAATTTCTTTCCATTCTCAACATTATAAAATATTCCTCGGGTTATCATATCCCGGCTTCAATGACAGGACTCTAACCTGATTCGCACATCTCATCTCAACTCATATAAAACACTCCTCGGGCTCTGTATCCCGGCTTCAATGACAGGTCCAACCTGATTCACAAACTAACCTCTGTTTCCCAGCTCCACAATTATCATCGACAAAGAACTGGAATAAAATCCTCACTAGAAATCCCAACATCTAATATCGCACAATGCATTACTCATGAATAACTTTGCATAAATGATATCGTATTTAATAACTTGATTTTTTTTACGAGAAATGACTGAAACATTCTACTGGATCTTTTATTTGTCAGTCAGACACAGTTTAAAATGGGCATTAAAAAAGAACGTTTCTCTCCGTGACCAAATTCATCCCCTAGGTTCTCACCCGACAGCGCGCTTCCACTCGATTGAAAATGAGTAACCATGGATTATTATTATTAACGTCAAATTGCAGACAGAAGAATTTTACATCGAATGAACATCTCACTTTGACATCACAAATTACAGGCAGCACACTCACACGGATGACGATCTACATTGGACGTGATATCACTTCGGAACCCTATTCAATAACTTTTTACAACATTATATGGCACTCGCAAGACTTCAAAATTTTATCCAAGTGGAAAATAAAACAAATGACTCTTTTAGTCGTACTCTCACACTTACAAAACTTAGTAGGGGTGACCACTCCGTCGTAAATCCCCATTCAAATACAAGAAATCACGAGACAAGATATAAGAGGTAGTAAGATGGAAAGCCACCTACCTCATGTCCACGCCAGTATTCGTCTTAGGGCTCACCTGTGACCCTGGCATTTATTTAGCCATCTTTACATTCATGGCTGTACATCTCATTTTGTTTCTTCAGGTTTCCTGGAATAAAGCATAAAAAAAAAAGAAAATACCCTTCACTTGTTTGCTGGGCGCACACGATGGATTTCAATTATTCCCGCACACGAATTACTCAATCACATTAGAATATTTCAGTACTTTGACCGTCCTATCTGATACACTTATTTCTCTCAAGAAAACTATCTCCCCACGGAGTCAAGACTTAGCCACACTGGCTAAAATCTGCAGTCGAACTCAGTCTACTTTCGTTGATTTGATTTCGCGGAGCAACTCAACAATTTCGTCCGCTTTGTATCACAATGCCGGAGAAGGAAACTTCGTCATGGCGTCCCTTCATATTTATAGCAGTTACCCCCTCTCTTCGGATCTCTCCCTTTGCCGCCAAGAACATTTCTCTAAATTTTCTGACTTACCTAAACTGCAATTTCAAGAGTTTTGAAAGTGACTACATGCTTGCTACATTTCTGGCGGTAGTGTTTATGGACATTTAAAATTTTTACGGGTTCGATTTGTGAGATGATTGACCCCCTTTGATAGGCACTATGTTTTCTTGACTTGGCGTGGTCACGCCGTGTACACGCGCTTTGAAATAGTTCATAAAAATTACTTGAGATTCTTCCGCCGTCGACACGTGTGGTTGACGTCACGTACCCCAGAGCGTGGGACCGAAGGTAATCACCCCCTCGTCACGTGTCAAATCCATGCTATCAAGAATCCAACTTTTAATTTAATTGTTATATAATGCATAATGTTCTTAGGGCACAAAGTTCATGGGTTCAATATGCAGTACCATTCCAGTATTCTAGTGTCTGTTGAGGCCAATAAAAGGTGAAGGAATCATATTATTATTATTATTATTATTATTATTATTATTATTATCGATACGGGGTTTCTTTGGTTACATTATATATTTCCCAGTAGAGAACAGAGCCAGAGTCCTCAGACTCAACGAAAATTCTACATTTAAACCACCAATTTACAAAATTACATTTTAAAAAATCTAGCCGGAGGAGCTATAACATGTCTAGGTAAATTCTGCCGTTACCTTGTGCCGCTGGATCTTCCTCATGCAGGCCTGCCCCTGCCTCCGTAGGTCACGTCGGGCTCCCAAGCACTGGAGCAACTCAGACCCTAAAGTATGGTACCATAAAGGGGAAGCATCCAGAAATCTTTACTGATAGGCTGGATTCCTGTACACACCCCCGGTTTTAACTGGCTTGAGAACATATTTCCAAATATCTGATAGGTTGATTACAATCGAGGAGGATCCAGCTGAAGTGTTAACAACTTCGGTACATTAAAAAAAATCTCATAACCAGGTTTGCAAACTTCAAAATGAACATTACTCTATCAAGTCATTACAGATTGATGGTCTAGCCATCTAACGGAAGACGACAAAATCTTTGGACGTTCACAAGTTCAAATCCGTTGGCACAAATGGCCTTACAGAAGGCGCAGTTGAACTAGCCGGGGAAAACGTACCCCTGATATTATTATTATTATTATTATTATTATTATTATTATTGTTGTTGTTGTTGTTGTTGTTGTACCGGAGGTACACTCGCTCCGTGCATTCAAATTAAGTGCCTTTTAGAAGGTCATCTATAACAAAATACGACATTCGTTTCGGAAGAAGTTTGAATATTCATCGACAGATGTCTCTACTATCAACGTATGTGTTCCCTCTAATGAGAGGATGGACGATTAATTTTCAAGAGAAATTTTGTAGACATTGGTTTCCTAAACTGTGTTGTTTGTAGATTGTTTCAATGTTCTACGGTTATCAGCACTTCCATCTCTTCCCGCCAGCTTAAAATTGTAGCCAGAAGGAAATTTTGTACATTTATTTAAGTAACCAATCAGGGTTTTTTTATATTTATTTGATTGTCCAATGGAAATTGTCGGTGTATATGGGCTTCGGCCCAGAGAAATCTGGAACCTTCCTCTCGGCTATAAAAGCTGGGACCTTTAGAGGCCATATTGTCTTTTGATCGTTCCAGTCCAACAGTAGAGTGCGTTAATTGTGGAGGCAGGGGAGGGCTTGCCTCGTCCATCTCCGGAAGGTCCACCAGCTCAAGGTAATGGCAGACATATTTTAACCATGTAATAGTCTCAGAAAGTTAACTCGAGGAGAAGGTTTCAAAATTCATATTTAATGTAATCAGGCCATGTAAATTCTACATCTGATTTAAGATATTAATGTAACTTAGGGAATAAAAAGTGAGAACCCTCAAATTGGTCTTGAGGTGACTATGATTTCGTAAACTTTATCTTTTCTTTGTAATTTAAACTTTCTCTCCATCTAGTCACCTCAGTAGTATAGGCTTAGCATCTGTAACGTAGGGTCATTTGCCCAAAAAGTGTTTTAGCTATTTATCAAGTGCATTTCAGAGGAGTGCAAGAGTTCGACTCCTAACATTTTGATTTTAGACCAGTAATTTTAACCTTTCCAACTAAGGCCACGTAGAATGGGTACATGTTACCCCTGTTAAAGTTAATTTCTATTATTCATTTCCTTTTAAATGTAAATCAAACTGTTGAGCAGCTAAGACAGTGGACACTGCTTCGTTTTGGTAAAATGTAGGTTGTGCCTTTAAGAGGCCTGAACTTGTAATATTTGGAGAATAGTCTCCTAAAGAGTAGTTGTGTGCAGCAAAGGCGCTTTTCTTTCTGGTGTAAATTCTGGGGCTCAGTCTTCTTGAGGAGTTATTGAAGGGAGCAGTAGTGCTCTTGTTGAAGTTGTAACTGGGGAGCTTCAAGCTCATGTTGTTAATCTATGTTGTCTGTTCTAGACATTTCTCGAGCTCATGAGGCAAACCTTTGTACATGACTATTGTTTATTGCATAGAAAAATGTAAAAACTAAAAAGAAAATACCTTGGGAAGAAATATCTTTAGAATTTTAAAGTTTTAAAATTACTATTTAATCTTTTTCTCTATCCACCCATTCATGCCCGCAAATTCTTTCATCTCACTGTTCCACAAAAACACGGAAACAATTAGTATAGCTGTTTCGGTGAATAAGGGACAAAAGTTAACGGGTTCAATCCCGTTTGAAGAAGTCAAGTTTTGAAAGAGAAAACAATCTTTATATTCCATTTCATTTTTTTTTGGAACACTCTGTTTCACCCAACAAAATGATCTTAACTCAGCCATAGAAACAGTTCAGAAGTATTATCCTTCCGTTACTAAATAACTGCACAACAGGAATTTCTAAGTTGTTAGGCAGGCAGTCTGGATGACACCTCTTTTTGATGGTCTGCAAGCCAGCAGCCTAGGCCATACCATACGTTGATTCGTTATGCCCAGCTGAGGAGCGTGTTTGAACTTATAAGTACATTTTTTTGGTTTTCCTTTTTCTCTTCTCCATACAGGATGAACCGAAATTCGCGCACTCGGGCGTCGCAGCGCGTCTCCTCACATGCCAGCAATAAAAAAAAGTATCTCACAAAAGTTCGTCGTGCGAGTATATCTGGCAGAAAAAGGACTTTGAAGAGTGGCAATATGGCTACACTGTAACCATATGTAGGGTAACCAGCTCTGTCAGCACATATTAGTCATACTATATAGTTGGTGCAGTGGTGAGAGTTTTGGGTTAGCATGCAGGAGGTCGAGGGTTCGATCCTGGGTTGAGGCGTATGTTTTTTATTTCGTAAATGTAGTCCGGGTGGTATGGTATCTGGCATCTTAATCGTCAACAGCGATTGCAGCGGGTCATCTAGAAACCATTTGCTCTTACATACTACGATCCTAGAAATGGACGAACAATCGTTTTCAATGGTCAGCTTTGAAAGACGCCCTTTCCACATCGTGGGCGTGAATTTATTCGCTGTTGACGATTAAGATGCCAGATACCATACCACCTGGACTATATATACGAAATAAAAAACGTACGCCTCCACCCGGGATCGACCCCTCGACCTCCTGCATGCTAACCCAAAACTCTATCCATTGCACCAAATATACAGCACGACTTATGTGTGCTGACAGAGGTAGTTACCCTACACGTGGTTACAGTGTTGCCAGATTACCACTCTTCAACGTCCTTTTTCTACCGGATATACTCGCAGGACGAACTTTTTTGAGAGACATTTTTTATTAGGGTAGGGCAGACCGGAACATTTAGTTGTTCCGCAACATTAGGAGCTTGAGGCGGAGTGTTTCGGTACAGAGTGTCGGGACACGGGACACAGGACTGTAACTGCGTCGTAGAGAGAACTTCGAGAGGCAACATGACATGCTCCGCGTCAGCTGGAATGTGCCTGCACCGAACGTGCTGTGTCAAGGCCGCACTAGATAGATTAGGTGGCCTTGGCTGTGCCTGACTGTGGATACTGGCTGTGTGCCGCCCTGTGCTGGAGTGTAAGCAATTTTTCATCCAGTTACATCTTTAATTCCAAAGCGATGACCTATATTTTTCTTGGGTTGAAAAGTTTCCTTAAAGTCCAAATTAAATTTTTACATCAATCCCCGAGAAAGTGTTGAGAGAAATTGACGAGATATTAAAGAAAGTAAATGGAAGTTGAAAGGGAAGGAATTCGAAGTGCAAATAGCATAACAGCACGAACGTAATTAAACCGTACGAAAGACGGTAAACTTTGCATAATGTCGCATCGGAGTCCTGATCACGACTTTTTTACTAGAAGAAAACCGGACAGAGTGAAATGCAATTTATGTTCTATTTTGTCTGCAAAGGGACCTTCAACCGGCACAATGACAAGACATTTCAAACTTAAACATCCCACAGTTTTTATTTTCGTGTTCCGCTTGTATATTGTGTACGTGAATAGAGCATAGACGAATGTTTCTTCAACTGTGCGAGTATACTTTTAATTGGTGAAAATAACATTGTGGCATTTGTGAACACCTGTACTGCCAGTGTAATCGTGACAGGTCAATATTTCAGAATGAATGAAAACATTCTTATCCTAGAAAGAAAATTTAGACATGATTTTTTGGGTGAGTATTTCATTCAGAGTTCCGACTGCTTTCTCACGTGCCGTGAAGTTTTATCCTGGCCCTAATTACTTACAATACAGGCCAATAAATTCAACTGGTGAAAATATTCTTGAATTAGTTACGTTTGAACACCTGCCTGCCATTGTAAACGTGTTATGTGTATTTCATATTGACCGGAAAAATCTTAACCTAAAAGCAGCCTTTAAACGTGATTATTGGGCGCGAATTTCAGTGTTCCGACTGTTCGCTCACGTTCCGTGCAGCTTTGTGCTGGACATGGCTATAACTACACACAGGCACACACACCACACAACACGTTCAGTGCAGGCTCATTCCCGCTGGCGCGGAGCATGTAATGTTGCCTATCGAAGTTCTCTCCACACTGCGCAGTTACAGTCCCGCGTCCCGTGCTCCCACTGCACAGTTCAGCTAGTAGGCGAAGGGCAGTGCATAGTGTCGCTTCTGACGGGACAGCGAGTTAGTGTCTCCGTCTCGCTTGAGAATGTTTTGGAACAATTGACACTCGGTGTTCTAGAACAGCGGAACATAACTGTGCACCGGCACAGTATGCCGAAACAGGAACATAGTGCCCAACCCTATTTTTTATTGGTAGCATGTGAGGAGTCGCGCTGCGACGCCCGAGTGCGGGAATTTCGGTTAATCCTGTATAGCTTCATCCTCTGCCTGTGTTCCTTTTTACGTTGTTCAGTCCATCCCGTATTTAGTCGGGTGGGCTTTACAGAAACTTTGTGTTTGTGAATGATTATTATTATTATTATTATTATTATTATTATTATTATTATTATTACAGCTCCCTCTGTGGATCGATGGTAGAACGTTACACTCCCAATATCAAGACTGTTGGTTCAAATCCGGCAGAGGCAGTCGGATTTCGGAAGAACGGAAAGGAGTCCATTATTTTGACACTCCATGTCGTACGATTTCGCCAAGTACCAAAAAAAAAAAAAAAAAAAAAAAACTTCTGGTGACACACTTGGAATTTACCTGAGAAAAGTAATTAACATAGTTCGCCCAAGAGAGATCTGGTTTATTCTGCCATCTGGTAGAGTAAAACGGAACGTGGAAATTGGCCCGCAGGCAGTACATATGGCGTCAAATAAAAATGTAGTTGAGGCTAAATGAATTGTCTGCTTTATGTATGTTCAGACGTTTTTCATGCTTATGCAGATTATTCTTTGAGGAATGTGGTATTGGTGGTTTTAAGAGGAACTACAACTAGTCAACCATCCTCTATATAACACTAATCAGAGAGAAAGTTAAAAGAAGTACGACACTTCGAAAAGTGAAGGTATCGGCCAAAGAAAGATAAGGGCCACGAAGGGCGTGAAAATGAAAGACTCCCTAGTCCTCGACACATAACACCGTCGGGGTCGGAAAAGAACAAGAGTCGTCCAAGGGAGGTCGGATAGGATAGATGAAAGTGAGGAGTCTGGCACAAGTAAGTGGAAGCAATGTCAGGACTCAGCTAAGGGGCCCATAGTCGCCAAACCACGCTCCCAAGTTAAGATCCCCTGGGTCCCCTTTTAGTCGACTCTTACGACAGGCAGAGAATACCATGGGTGTTTTTCTATCGCCCCCACCCACAAGGGGATTCTCTGATAAATACTGAACCAAATATATCAAAATATTGCACAATATTATTCATTTATTCAATATTAATACAGGCATATTATGTATGGACATTATACCGAGCGGAATGGCTATGTAGCCAAGATCTGCATTCGGGAGAGCGTGGGTTCGAACCCCACCGTCGTTAGTCCTGAGCCTGGTTTTCTGCGTTTTCCCATTTTCACTTGCAGGCAAATGCCACGACAAGTCTTATTCATAGATCACAGCCGATTCCTTTCATCTCCTTACCCAATTTCATTCACCATAATTCATTATATCTTCATTAACTCATCAACCGAGCTTGACGTCAGGAAGGGCGTGCGGTCGTAAAAAGACACGCCAAATTTTTTTATCGCACTTCATCTCCGATACCGTAAGGGCCATTTCACACGATCCACTGCTTTCCACGCCACTCCACTCCACCAGAGGTGTAGAAAAAAGCCGGTAGCATTCACACGAGACACTTCGTGTGGCGCAACTACCGTCCACTCTCAACAGCAGGCAAGGTAGTATTCTACGTACCTTGAACAGTAGGCTGAGTCTACCGGCCTGAAGTGTCTTCCACTCTGGGCGACGGGAAGCTCACTAAATCAGATTAGCTCGTTCAGACGGTCAACATATGTGCCACAAGTTCGAAGATTTCGTTTCAAAATGTCGGTTCCATCCATAGATACGGAAAAGTTAATAACAGAAATACAAAATCGCCCTTGTCTGTGGGATTAACGAAGGACAGACTATTCAAAATATTTTTTTTTTTTGCTAGGGGCTTTACGTCGCGCCGACACAGATAGGTCTTATGGCGACGATGGGATAGGAAAGGCCTAGGAGTTGGAAGGAAGCGTCCGTGGCCTTAATTTAAGGTACAGCCCCAGCATTTGCCTGGTGTGAAAATGGGAAACCAACGAAAACTATTTTCTTGGCTGCCGATAGTGGGATTCGAACCTACCTTTCCTATCCCATCGTCGCCATAAGACATATCTGTGTTGGTGCGACGTAAAACAAATAGAAAAAAAATTAAAAAATTTACCGAACTCGACAACTCCAAAGTAATAGATTATATGTATAGGCCAAATGTGTTATATGTTAACCATTTATTCGCTATTACAATAACATAGGTCATAGAAATATAACCAATCAAGGTTTTTCAGCAGTCTTTATTTCAAAAGAACTGCTTCCAATTGAATTACATAAAAACATTTTCTTATTCGGACCGAGTTTCGGGAGATAGTGGGTTCGAACCCAACGGTCGGCAGCCCTGAAGACAGTTTTCCGTGGTTTCCCATTCTCACGCCAGGCAAATGCTGGGGCTGTATCTTAATTAAGGCCACGGCCGCTTCCTTCGCACTCCTAGCCCCTTCCTGTCCTATCGTCGCCATAAGACCTATCTGTGTCGGTGCGACGTACAGCAACTTGTAAAAAAAAAAAAACAATCTTATTCGTGAGAACTACCAGTGTTTTATTTACAGAAGGTAGGTAGCAAGGCCATACTGGTAGCTCACAAAATCAGTCGTTCAAACGGTCAACATTGTGTGCGTCACTAGTTCGAAGGTTTTGTTTCAAAACATCGGCGGAATACATTTTCTCTTCTTGGTGTCCTGACACTGTAAACTTGCTTCAAGGATTGACAACAATTCAAACAAATTCCCACTCATACGAAAGTAATTAAATAACATTTTTGGATCACTGGTACGTTCATCTAGAAGAACGATGATCTTCTCGATCAAGGTGATATGAATTCAATGGATGGACCCAGTGAACATTAGTACTCTTCTTTCACCTCTAAGAATATAAATCCCAAGGATAACGTTCGCGCCCATGGACCAGATTCAAACCGAGAAGCAAAATATGTGGTGGGGACTAGAAGTTGCCGGCAAGTTGACGGAAGTGGACAGCAAGGATAAACAGAGTGTGGAGTGTCTGAGAAGTGGAGTGGAGTGACGTGGGGTGGCGTGGAAAGCAAGTGGACCGTGTGAAAGAATCCTAAGGGTTAGACATATACATGTATGGACATTATCATTGCATTCTACCCACAAATATACACCTAATATTGTAAATTCCTTTTGAAGCCATTGTCGTAATTATAGTTAAAGGAAAACTGCTTGATAAAATCTTTATAATCCATTCGTTATCACATCCGATAAAGTGTAACGTTCAATAATCCAAGGACACTGCTGGCCTATCATCACATGTCGGTTACTCTCATAATAAGTTATGCTTTAAAATAACATGCGAGTTAAGATGGTTCACGACACGAATTCAATGGTTTCTAGTTATTCTTGATGATTAATAATGAGACCACCGATTCGATCACAGTCTAAGTCATGGAATTCAACAGGTAAGCCTTGCTGTCGAACGAAGAACTAGACACCTTATATCATAAATTCTCTACCTCACGGTTCCTCATTAGATCGGACAACAAATTAGAAACGTCTAAAAAAGAGTAAAAGTGCCTTTCAGTGTTCAGGCTGCAAATCTCTGTGAATTAACTAAATTCCTCCACAATCCTCTAACTGTTTTCCTTGTAGGATTGCATTGTAGAAATCGTAATTCAATCCCAATTTTAGTGAATATGCAGTAGTCTGAGAATGCCGAAGTCATTGCTGAGATAGTCTCGGGTTGCTCCAAGCTCACAGACCTCTTTAGAGAATATCCTCTGTTCGAAACTACACTTTGACTTCTACATCTCTTACTTTACCATTAACATTGTTTCTTATCATGGTGTCCTGGCTCTCCATAGCCTATGCTGTGTCCATCATGCTATTATCCTATTATCATTCTCTATTATCCTGTTCCATTTGCCTCAGGAGGCCCCAACGTTGAGGTCGCCTCTGATACAAGTGAATTATGTTGATATTCAGATTGCAGTACACTACAAAGTCTTATATTAAAATACAGCACAAGGACAATACGATCAATGTGAACAGTTTTACAGCGAATGTTATGTTCAGTTTACAATCTAAAATGCAACTTTTGAAGCTTCTTACAAAATATATTCAAAAGATTATTATTATTCCCCGGTAGTTTCTGTAAATATGGGAAGTAACTAACAGATCTTGCTGGTCAGTGTATTAATATTAGGGAAAACATGGGCTATTCTTAAACAAAAGTAATGCAGATGTTTGTGTGGAAGAAAGGGTCTCTTGAAAGTCTTCGAAGGATAGTGCCAGAAGTGTCAAGAAAGAAAACAACAAGAAAGCCACTGTTTAAATGACCTTCTAGAGTTATGGAGGTGAAGTCTTTTATTATTATTATTATTATTATTATTATTATTATTATTATTATTATTATTATTATTATTATTATTATTATTATTATTATTATTATTATTATTATTGTACCGTGAGGGTACACCCGCCCCGTGCATTCAAATCAAGCGTCTTGTGAACTGACATCTTACTCTTAAACCTTCAAACAACTAGTGCAAGAAGTTTGGACGTTGGTCAACAGATGTCGCTACCAAAGTGATAAAGTAATTTGTTATTTTAAGGTTTGCTAAACTGTGTTAATTTGTTTTTGTTTGTTGTGTATCACAGTTGTCAACACTTCGATCTCTGTCCGTCTTCAAAATTAACCAATTGGAAATTGCCTGTATTTAATTTTCAACCAATCAGCGTTTTATTCTACATGTTTAATTATCCAATAAAAAACTGGCGGTGGGGGGGGGGGGTGTCGGGCATTAGTAAATCTCTCCCGAACCTTCCTCTCGGGTATAAAAGCTGGCAATTTTTCGAGCTACCTTGTCTTCTTGATCGTCCAGTGTACTGAGTGTGTGCTAATAGTGGAGGCGGGGGCGTTTCGCCCTTCATCGAGCAGTCCAGCGCAATAAGGTAATGACAGCCATTTAACAACAGCCTTTGAAAACTAACCCGAGGGGAAGGTTTCCTGTCTTTAATTATGTAACCTTCATTTCCAATCATGTAAAATTCATCTTCAAATGTAAATCTCAAAACTAGCCTAGAAACTTAGACGATATTCGGGAATAGAGAGTGCGACACCCTCTCAACTTCCCTATCAACTTGTATTTGAGGTGACTATGTTTTTGTAACCGTTTCTTATCTGTAGCCTTGTAACTTAAATATTTTCCATCTAGTCACCTCAGTAGATTAGGACTAGCCTCTGTAATTTCGGGCCAGAAGCCCAAATAGAATTTTAATCTTGTGTGCACATTTCAAGGAGAACGCATGTCTGCCTCCGCTTTCTTTTGATTTTTGGGCCAGTAACTTTAACTTGTATTTATTTTCTTCTTCCCACCAAGGCCCGGTAGAATGAGTATTAGATACTCCTGTAAAACTTACGTTATTTCTGTTAAGTGGTTAAACTGTTGAGTGTTGAAGACAGTGAAATCTGTTTGAACTATTAAATGTAGGTTGTACCTCGAAACTGTAAATTTTCGGTGAGCAAAGATGCTCGGGTTGTAATTTGTATTAGGTTCAGTGCTCAGTCTCCTATACAATTCATAGAGCATAAGTGCTCTTCCTATTCTTGTAGATATACTCCGTAAATGAAATGGGGAGACCTGTATCCTTAACTTCTGGGTGTATGGAGCAATAGCGCTCAAATAACACTAGTAAAATTGTATTCAAACTACTGTACCTGAAATCTTGTACTGTCGCTGAGTGACTGGTTTTGTTAATATCTTGCATTTGAAAAAAAGATCCAAAAGAAACATAACCTTGATTTTTAAAGCTTTTAATTAATCTTTTGATTGTAGCAGAGAGACCCGTTCATGCCCGCACTTTCTTTCACCTCTGTCCACCACGGAAACTCCGCAACAACAACAACAACAACAACAACAATAATAATAATAATAATAATAATAATAATAATAATAATAATAATAATAATAAAAAATATATGATTATTAATAATAATATAATATAATATAATATAATATAATATAATATAATATAATATAATATAATATAATATAATATAATATAATGTATTATTATTATTATTATTATTATTATTATTATTATTATTATTGTACGTTTGTTGTCTCCATATTTGTATTAATGCATAATAATTATTTTCTGGGTACACTGACGACTAAAACCCTCAAGCTTTGGCCACGTCGATCGCACTTCAAACCTACTTCTAAAATACACAGACCTGACTTACGAATTACGATGCGATTACAGGTGTTAATGATCTCATCTGTTATATTAATACAACATTTGTGAATATTTCATAATTACAAGGTACAGACGTATCAAGTGAGCCTCCGTGGCTCAGACGGCAGCGCGTCGGCCTCTCACCGCTGGATACCGTGGTTCAAATCCCGGTCACTCCATGTGAGATTTGTGCTGGACAAAGCGGAGGTGGGACAGGTTTTCTCCTGGTACTCCGGTTTTCCCTGTCATCTTTCATTCCAGCAACACTCTCCATTCTCATTTCATAGCATCTATCAGTCACTAATAAATCACTTTGGGAGTGGCGACCCCATCGTACTAATAGCCTATATCTGCTTCATTCCTTACATCCCTGACCCGGTCAATGACTGGAAAACAGGTTGTAGGTTTTCATTTTCATTCATTTCAGACGTATCAAGTCTTTGCATTGCACGGGCCGGACGGAGGACACAGTTCGCCTCTTTGCGTGACGTCATCGGAGTTACAGTACGGCCTGTACATCACGAAGGCAGTGATTAACCTCAACATTCTCAGTTTAAATAAGACAACAGACTAACCCTGTACTAAGTCTGCGGGAGCAGTGAGGAAATTTAAATTTCAAGTCAATTTACCTTTGGTCATACGCAAGGTCCGGTTTCTCACCTAGGCAGAATCGTTTGACAACTATCGCTGTCCAGCTCCCTCCTGATGTTTCTGTAGCGATCTTGATCTACATGGCCAGATCTGTAGTAATTCATATCTAGATGTTCATTCCTAGCCATACAAGTTGCCAGATCATCAAACCATTTCGGATGCTAGTTCCATCCAACTTCGTGAATAGCCATTTTTAAGACCATAACGGTGGAATTACATGGCTGAGTGGTCAGCGTCATAACTTTCGATTGCCGGCTGGGATGAGGAATTTTAATCTCCAAATATATTCCGGTTTCTCTGGTTGCTCTCGGCGTTCTCAGAATTGTTTTACATGTACCTTTTACGCTAAATAGGCCATATTTTTTAAATTGGACTCAACTCAGAATGGTCGGAGTCAAAAATATGGAACTGCTTACAGGACACAGAACACTCAGAGACTGTTAAACGGTTAATTTCCTTCCGGACTAGGAGTCCGTGCTGACTCCGGCATTCCTCCAACTCATACACCACAAAAAATACTATCCTCCGTCTCACAAACACAAAGTTTCCTATACGCGGCAGACGTCGCTCACCCTCGTCAAATGTTCCACCTTGTTTGCAATTCGCTTTACGTCGCACTGACCCAGATAGGTCTTACGGCGACGATGGGATACGAAACGGCTATAAGTGGGAAGGAATCGGCCGTGGCCTTAAGGTACAGCCCCGGCATTTGCCTGGTGTGAAAATGGGAAACCACTGGAAACCATTTTCAAGGCTGCCTATAAGTGGGATTCGAACCCACTATCTCCCGAATGCAAGCTCAAAGCTCCACACTCCTAACCACATGGCCAACTCGCTCGGTAAGAATAATACTATTTATAATGTTATTATAATGTAGTCTATATATATAATGTTTATTGATATAACTTATTTGTGTGATCTCTTTGACATTTCTTAATCCAGTTTTAAAGTAGCCTTAATTGTATATTTTTCCTGACACTTTGTAGTCAGATGTTACTGTTGCCACTGAATTTCTTTATGCACCAGGTGCTCGTCTTAAGTTTAATAAAACCATATAATAAGTGATATTACATGTTCATTCACAACATTTATATTATCAACTAGCTGATGTACCCGTGCTTCGCTACGGGATTCTCAGAAGACTGACTTTGTGGTTTTCCTAACTGAAATCAACATGGGTCATTACGAAAACGTAAGTATGAATGTAGCGATTAAAAGCAATGCTATCATATAAAATACTCGGTCAAATGGAAAGCCGCACGTTTTATCACTTTTAACGAACAGTGTTGCGGTTAGATTGCGGTGCCAATCTAATAGTCCAAAGTTCCAGAGCTGAGATGACCAGGCCGCAGATTGCCATGAACATTCATCTGCCATTATTCCGCTAAATATGCACACTGTTCATTCCAATCAGTGCCTCAGAGTAGGGATTGAATAGCCCGAATGCTATGGTGATCCAGTGTGTTACATACCAGTAGTATCAGAAAATTTATAAACCAGGGGAATGGCATGCTAAAGAAGAAAGTTATCTAACTCCCCAGCTACTTCCCATCAATATTCAGGCAGGCTGTTACACTCTGTACGACTGGGCGAGTTGACCGTGTGGTTAGCGGTGCGCAGCTGTGAGCTTGCATCCGAGAGATAGTGGATTCGAACCCCATTGTCGGCAGCGCTGAAGATAGTATTCCGTGGTTTCCCACTTTCACACCAGTCAAATGCTGGGCCTGTACCTTAATTAAGGCCTAAGACACCCCTAGCCCTTTCCTATCCCATCGTCGCCATAAAACTTATCTATGTCGGTACGACGTAAATCAAATAAAAAAACTCTGTACGCAGCAGTAATCCTATCTACCGGAGATGAGGGGCAACAGAAGACACAAAGCACATCACGACAAACAATGGTCAATGTAATGTTATTGTTGATCAATGTTATGAGCTTTCTATATTGTAGGCCTTCACATTTAGTTTTCTTTCGACTCTGTGATTTGTAAAATATTTTATGCCGTAAACTGTAGTTTCTTTTTCTCTGACTTGACATACCGATTTTCATTAAATACTGTTTACCCATTTTCTCGTAACTCGGCGCTGATGTGGACTTAGTAACAAAAATCCAAATTCATGAATATCTTTGTGATCATAGCCAGTACGGTAACAATGTATGAGACATGAATAACAGGAAATTTAATACTATATAACCTTAGTTATGTAGCATTCATCGACTACACCTCTAATAAGAAATATTTGAGAATTACATTTTAGGCCTTCCCCTAAACTACCATTTCACTCAGCATGAATAAAATAATTTACAGTCTAGACTATAGCGACTTATTTCCTGACTTTGCATACCGATTTTCATGAAGATAGGACTACTAATAACAACAACATTTGAGAATTAAATTTTAGGCCTTCCCCTAAACTACCATTTTTCTCTACGTGAATACAATTATTGACAGCCTAGATTGTAGCAATTTATTCCCCAACTTTGCATACCCATTTTCTTTAAAATACGACCAATAATAACATTAATAGTTGAGAATTCAATTTTAGTACTTCCCCTAAACTACCATTTCACTCAGCGCGAGTAAAATGATTTATAGCCTAGATTGTAGAGCCTCATCCCCCGACTTCACATACCGATTTTCATTAGACCACTAATAACATAAATAGTTGAGAATTCAATTTTAGGCCTTCCCCTAAACCACCATTTCACTCAGCGTGAGTAAAATGATTTATAGCCTAGATTGTAGAGGCTCATCCCCCGACTTCACATACCGATTTTCATTAAATTCTCTTCAACCGTTTTCTCGTGATGCGTGTACATACATACAGACAGACAGACAGACAGACAGACAGACAGACAGACAGACAGACAGACAGACAGACAGACAGACAGACAGACAGACAGACAGACAGACAGACAGACAGACAGACAGACAGAAATTACGGAAAAGTAAAAAGTGCATTTTCTTGTTACTATGGACATGACCGATACAGAAATACCATTATTTTCAAATTCTGAGCAATGTACAGACAAAACTCTTATTTTATATATATAGATTGCTACAAAACAACAATAAAAAGACATACAACGATTCTAAAATAATTATCAATACAAGAATCAAAAATAAAATATTGCTTCCCAGGAACGAGAGTAAGCGAACGTCCAAATGACACTTGCAGGATTCCCTCTCTGGATAGGGATGCCGATAAGCTGCTGGAGATATTCAGTAGCATGGGTGATGTTTTAGTAGCAGTTTCCCAACTTCAAAGACGATGTTCTTTGCTTCGGAACACCATGGCCAAACGTTCCATTAGCAAAACGAAACGAAACCATAATTATCGACAATGGTTAGTTAGTGTTACCATTGATGCTTTCACTTTACCGAGCTCGATAGCTGCAGTCGCTCAAGTGCGGCCAGTATCCATTATTCGGTAGATAGTGTGTTCGAACCCCACTGTCGGCAGTCCTGAAGATGGTTTTCCGTGGTTTCCCATTTTAGCACCAGGCAATTGCTGGGACTGTACCTAAATTAAGGCCACGGACGCTTCCTTCCCACTCCTATCCCATCGCTGCCATAAGACATATCTGTGTCGGTGAGACGTAAAACAACTTGTAAAAAAAATGCTATCACGGCCCGTACGTATAGACATGCTATAATCTTTTGGGCTTATGCCGTGTCAAGAAAAAAAGGTGAAATTCTTTACGTTTCGCAGAGAAGTTTGTTCTGCGTTTTCAGAAGAAAATCCGGATTGTTCACGAGGAAAACTTATCCAAGAATGAGATTTAAATTTATACATTATTACTAGAAGTGGAAATGTTACGTTCATTCGTCACCAGATGACTCACCGTAAGCGGTACAGCGGTAGCATTCGAAGCGGAGGCTGAGGGAACCATCAGAATCAGTCTGAGAGGGAGTCACTTAACATGAGAGGTGTGAACACATAATATGAAAGTAATGATATTCACTCAAGCCTGGAATGAAACATCTGGTGATGAGGAACGTACGAATTCTGAAAACACCGAAACGAAAAAACAACAGTGAAGTGACAGGGAAGGGAATTCCCTACGTAAATCCTTTCCATTTCCACGGCTTCCCATATATTCCTGGACCTGTAGTTTCTAGTGTGGGTAACAGCTTGAGCATCTTGGAACACTACATTATGGCCCGACGATGGGGTGTGCTCAGCTATTGCTGATTTGTCTGGCTGGTTGAGACGAATATTTCGATCATGTTCCTTGATACGAGTACCAATGGACAGGCATGTTTGACCAATGTATACCTTGCCGCAAGTACAAGGAATTTTGTATACCCCAGGATGTAAAAGTGGGGACGGCTCTACAGTGGCTCTACGCCTCTGTATTTGAGAGACGGTTCCCACCGTCGGCTGTTCTGAGAATGGTTTTCCGTGGTATTCCTTTTTCCTGCACTAAAGCGAATGCCGGGACAGTTCCTAATATACGCCACGGCCGCAAACTAAGGACAAATTGCGTGTATATGTGGGTTATTTCCTAGAGGATCAGTGGAAGCGCATGCGTATATTTTTCTTGAATATCTTTCTATTGGTCATCGGGTTACTGTTGACAGAGCGTACGAGCCAATTGTCAGGTTGAGACATTTTGAGTGTTATGAAATGATCCGCCAAAACGGTAAATAGTTGCTAGTTGTGGACGGGTACAAGGTTTAAGTAAAACACTAAGCAAAGAGACAAAAACTAAAATTCGTTTTTTCAGTCCCAGGTCAGTGAAGTGAGAAAGGTAATCATGGTTATTTGTGTCTGGAGGAGCAAACACTATCAGAGGGGAGATCCCAAGGCGGAGTTAACACTATCCCTTGGGGGAGCTCACGATGTCCCTTAAAGGCCGTTAGTGTAACCGTTGGCCTTGATTAGGATAGGAATAGTCGGTGGTTTTCGAACTTGAGTGGTTTTGAATACCAATGACTTTCGGGTGGAATTTTCACCCGAAAGGTAACAGTGTAAAGCGTTTACTGAAACAAAAGAATCTGCAAAGTTCCAAATGTAATACAGTTCAAAAAGTATTAAAATCAAACAACTACCCACGGCTTCGTTGGGATTCTGACAGATTGCTGCCCTTTTCGCAGCAGTGCGGAACCGATCTCGTAAAATATCAAACTTCACAGACTGGGATCGCTACCCTCCGTATGAAGCAACACTTCAGCTATCTTCATGAGGCAGAATTAAACCTGTTCCAGACCTTAGAAAGAGTTTATAATTCGCACCAGACGCTAACCTCCAGATCTGGGCAATGTTCTCGACATATGCATGTGAAATCAAATTTCTGATAACCACTTGCTGATCTCGTATAATATGACGCTAACATAGAATCATTGCTCTCCACCAGGAAGTAGAGCGTCAAGTGCCTTTTTTTTTACAGACACGTTATCAGATGGAGACATTTTACTAAGTTACTTGAACTCGTCCATCAGATAATCATTATTGCCCCAATCAAAAGACTACCATTTATCAAGCATACGCTAATTACCGAAAGGGATCATCTCTCACAAAATCACATATAATCATATATACAGTCAAACCTGAATAAACAGGACCCCGAATAAACCGGAAACCTACCATAAACAGATCTGTTCTGTGGTCACATTAAGCTATTTGACGCAGCCTAAAACAGAACCTGCCCAATGCGAAAACTGACTGATATTTCCAAACCTGTGCGGGAATAATCACAGAGAGAATAAAATGGAACTACTGTCAATCACGTAATTCGTACAATAGAAACGGCAAGCAATGAGTTATACCATGCAACCATTGCCTGTTTTTTTTTTTTTTTTTTTTTTTAGCGGCTTTACGTCGCACCGACACAGATAGGTCTTATGGCGACGATGGGATAGGAGAGGCCTAGGAGTTGGAAGGAAGCGGCCGTGGCCTTAATTAAGGTACAGCCCCAGCATTTGCCTGGTGTGAAAATGGGAAACCACGGGAAACTATCTTCAGGGCTGCCGATAGTGGGATTCGAACCTACTATCTCCCGGATGCAAGCTCACAGCCGCGCGCCTCTACGCGCCAACTCGCCCGGTATTGTTTTTGTTGTTGTTGTCGTTGTTGTTTAGGTTTTTATTTTGCTAGGGGTTTAGAACATGTTATTGGAGCCAATAATGTTATCGCGTTCATCTTGTTGAACTTGTCATCACCTACCTATGTGCTGAGCGCTTATCTAACCCCATCCCATGGGTTTAGGTTACTGGATGTTTGTGCTGCAACCGACTAGCAAAAGCCACACTACTTTTTTAAATACTGACATTGATAGGAAATATCTGTATGAAGCAACTATAAATCAACGCAATTTACTTTCTGAATACTAGCCAATGAAATAAATGTGTATCACTCAAACGCTTTTAGGGCCGATTGCAGAAACGATGACTAGTATTATGCCTTAGACAACGTCTACCTAAATAACGTCTAAATCGAGCACGATCTTCCACTGCATAAACAATGTTCAGCCGATGTTTAAAGTTTCAACATTGGTTTGAAAATGGAGATAGAAGTATCCTTCATGCAACTCTTTGCTTGTCGCAACCAATGTAATTCGTCGGTGCGCACGCCGAACGCCAATCAGCCAATCAATTAATCAAATATGGCTAAGCATGAGCATGACTTGCCCACAGATAAGAGTATCGCTTTCGGTGGAAATTAAACCTCATAATATTATCGACCCTCCTGTAGGGGTAACGTGCCTGCCTCTTACCTGGAGACCCGGGGTTCGATTCCTGGCCAGGGCAGGGATTTTTGCCTGGACCTGAGGGATGGTTCGAGGTCCACTCAGCCTACGTGATTAGAATTGAGGAGCTATCTGACGGTGAGATAGCGGCCCCGGCCTAGAAAGCTAAGAATAACGGCCGAGAGAATTCATCGTGCTTACCACATGCCACCCCGTAATCTGCAGGCCTTCGGGCTGAGCAGCGGTCCCTTGGTAGGCCAAGGCCCTTCACGGGCTGTAGTGCCATGGGGTTTGGTTTGGTTTTTAATATTATCGACACTAAAGCAACACGCTTCCGTACGGGGAAGTGTAGCTTTGATAATAGCGTTGTTACGGTGAGTGTAATCTACTCGTAAATACGGTAGCTTCGACGAAGAGAAGATGAAACAATAGTAATGTGTAACCGAATGTGTTGTACGGGCCATATAGATGCAGCTTGCATTCTGGAGATCGTAGATTCGTAACGCATCATCGGCAACCCTGATTATTGTTTTCCGTAGTTTCCCTATTTTTCCACCAGGCAAATACTAGGGCTGTTCTTATGGCCACGGCTCTTCTTCCCCAGTCCTCCTCTTTAAACAATAATCACCACCATCACCACCACTTGTATTTTCCTATCTGATAGTTTCCGAAAACTTGTACGATTACATATATAAAAACCACGTACAACTATTTTTAGTTTTCACTGTTATACAGGTATGTGTTTACTTGGCAGAAAATATAAGTGAATCCCTCCCGGTTGATGTATGTGACCGCCCTCTGACGATTAGGACAAGTAATTCTGATATGTATGTGACGTAGTGGTATAATTCCATGGAAATTACCCCATGCATAATAAAATATTTCGGTTACCATTACCAGTCTCAAGAAACAAGTCTCCTGAAAAGCGAACTCTTATTTTAAGCTCTATCTCCCCGTACATGTCAAATGAATCGCTGCGATTTAGCAGGGGACGAGCCACAGAGAGGCCGTCGGACTAACCTTTCTTCCCGGAATCGTCTCAACATGATACCGTAATACAAATTACGTGTTTCATGGTACATAACCTCTCATTGTGATTCACTCCTCTCATTTGAGGTTAAACTGTTCTCGGCAGTGTTTAAATTCGGTCGGTTGAACATCGGTTTTAGACGGTGTCTAAGTGATAAAAATAACGTCTCTGCAATGAGACAGCCATACTTAGGCATTGTTTAACCGTAGACATCGTTTAAACACCGTTTCTGCAATCGGCCCTTACTCTTCTGCGGGAACAGCCTTCGACTTTAGAAGCTAAACGGACTATGCTATCTTTCCTTTCACTCAACTCGACTCCTGTGTCCTAACCCATTCCGAACGTACCTTCCTTCGAGCCCTCAGCTGAGATCACCCCACCCTTAACCAACTCCTAAGTGATCCATCCATACCCCCGTTTTCAACACTTATCAAAATTTCTCAACATCTTTTTCGGTTCCTTCACCCATCCTAAGGTGATGCTTAAATGTAATCTGTGACGGAACTCCCTCAACCCTCCTATCCTCCCATCTCACACACAAATAAAAAAGAAAATGGACAATATGATCCACAACAATAAATGTTATGAAAAACCTTTGATATAAATAATGTAAATTAGACACTTAAAACCAAATATGTATTATGTAGAACATCTTGATAAAACTTAAACTGTAAATACCCCAAAATATAGAATAAAAATTAATATACAGAATTAAATAAAAAGAAACACAAACACGATTAGACAATACGCCAAACTCCTATCTCCTAATCTCTACACATTCCTTACCCAACTCCTAAATCCGTCACTCCAGCTTTAATCCATCTGAATCCTCCGACCAGAGAGAAGGCATTGCCTTCTAGGTGGCCCGCCTCCCCCTCCAAGGAAGGACCGAAATACTAAAAAAAAAAATAACCGAAGGTGAGCGATCATTTATCCCTGTGGACGAATTTACAGCATTCTTCTTTGCCTAGTAACTACCTGAAGTATACAAAAGTAAAGTATTAGCGTTCATGTACCGGGCGAGTTGGCCATGCGGTTAGGGGCGCGCGGCTGTGAGCTTACATCCGGGAGATAGAGGATTCGAATCCCACTGTCGGCAGCCCTGAAGATGGTTTTCCGTGGTTTTCCATTTTCACACCAGGCAAATGGTGGGGCTGTGCCTTAATTAAGGCCACGGTCGCTTCCTTCCAACTCCTAGGCCTTTCCTGTCCCATCGTCAAAATAAGACTTAACTATGTCGGTGCGACGTAATGCCACTAGCAAAAAATGTTCATTTATGGCTTCGAAAATAGTGGATAAAACAATTTTTAAAAAGTCACCTAAGCTGTGTATGCGACACGACCGCAATTTTAGTGTGACAAGGTCTACGTGTCGAGTCTAGTGAAATGAAACGCACATATCAAATGAAATAATGTATTCGCAAGTCACGGAATCAACTGAAACTCAATGTATCGCCACATTGCCGCGGCCCCACTGGACAAGCGAGGCGTGTCACAAAATGGCGGCGCGGGTGACGTCATGTCAGCGTCAACGTACTATGATAATCTTCTTGGGTTAATATCTCTTGGATAGATGGAGATATCTCAATGATCCTTTCTCATCATGTTTGATTTGATGAGATATATCTATGTTCGACAATTCAGTGATATGTATACAATAGGAACCGAGACACAGGCCTCCACGACCACTTTCAGCCTCAAGATTCAACTTTCATACGGAATTAGTAACACAGTACTGTACTGTCACAAGTAACATGTTACGTTAGCATCTCGGGTAGAGTGCAATACGGGTGTCCGTAATTAAACTGACGGTGTGCTATATGTTATCAATGCGCTCGAAATTAATACCACAAAAAATATTAATTCCAAGTT
Source organism: Anabrus simplex (assembly GCF_040414725.1). Classification (NCBI taxonomy): domain Eukaryota; kingdom Metazoa; phylum Arthropoda; class Insecta; order Orthoptera; family Tettigoniidae; genus Anabrus; species Anabrus simplex. The sequence continues at coordinate 100,364,595 of NC_090268.1, forward strand.
CTGCCACCAAGCGAAAATATGGCGCTACAAGCAATCAGAACGTGCAATTTTCCATAAGTGACGTCAGAATGTTCTTCCAGTGGAACTGCGTTGTGTCAGTTCCTTGGTTGTTGCAGGAGCAACCACAGCATTCAGCTTACGTTTGGTGTGGTTTTACAATCTCCTCCATTCTTGGTTCGTTTCTCTGTGAGGATATGACGCCACATGGGCCTGTTAGTGTACAGTGACATCTGCGCGTTATTGGGACATCCTTGTGCAATACGTGATTCCAGCTTTGCAAGAACGCAACTGTGACCACACCGTTATTTTAATGCAAAATGGAGAAACACCACATGTCACTCGCCAGGTGAAAGATTTGCTGCGGGAATTTTTTAGTAACGACCGAATCATCTTTGGGCATTTTCCAGATGCGTGACCTTCAACATTCCCAGACCTAAAACCATGCAACTTCTGGTTGTGGGGATATTCGAAGGATCGAGTATATCAGGGACATACCTAGTCCCTGCCTGATCTAAAGGCTAGCATACGACATGTCGTTCTGATTTCACATTTCACCCGATATGCTGCGGACAACTGTCGACCGTACCGTGTTACCAATGCTGCATGTTGCTGAGTTGAGAGGCCATATCGAACAATGTTGGTAACCATAAATTTTAATAAACGTGCAGGAACCACCGTTATCATGTGTTTGATCTTCCCTGCCTTTTTCTGTGACCCTACCTCTGCTTAGAAGACCATATTTTCCCCTGGTGGCTAAACTTGGAACATATTTTTTGAGGCATAATTCGTGAGCGCATAGCTTAACATACCTACGCAATTTCAGACTCCTACGATCATTACAGCCGTGCTATGCCGCGCTGAACACCGTCAGTTTACTTGTGGACACCCGGTACATTCATTTTTGAAGCGACACCTGAAGAAAACCAAACAAAGGACACATCAGGTACCAACAGTGAGTTAAACGGTACTGAATACGCGTTCGGATGACGCATGGCGAGCGCTACGTTTCGCTACAAATCGTTACATGTCATATTGAGACTACTTAAAGGATGCAACAAAGAATTAAAAGAGAAAAGTTACTAAAGTATGGTTCGTCCATTATTGGAATATGCAAAGAGTATCTGGGATCCTCGCCAGGAATACCTCATAAAAGAAATAGATGGCGTGCAGAGGAAAGCAGCAGGATTTGTAACATGGGATTTCAGGAGAAAAAGTAGTGTATCAGAAATGTTGGAGAAACTTGGGTGGTAAATTTTAAGTAAGAGAAGGGAGAAAACTACACTTATACGATTATAGAGCCTATACTGGATAGGAAGCATGGGGGGGGGGGGGGATCCGTGAGAGTCTTCAGTTGGAAAATAATTACATCGGCAGGGCTGACCACAAGTATAAAATTAGAGGGGATTTTAGCAGAAGCGACTGGGGTAAATTTTCATTCATTGGGAAGGGCGTGAAGGAGTGGAACAGTTTACCAGGGGAAGTGTTTGATCCATTTACAAAATCTGTACAGATATTCAAGAAACGAATAAACAGCAACAAAGAAAAGAAATGTTAGAGGGCATTCGACCTGTGCAGGTTATTGAAAATAAACAATTTTTGTGAATAAATTAATTCCATCCCCTGGTCTGTGGAGATCGGACTGCCAAAGTAGGGGACTGTCTGTAGGGGTGAAGTACAGTGGGGACTTCCGAGGGCTCTGGGACTGCTACGGTAGCTGTGAAGGCCTTCAAAAACTCTGAAAATCGGTGCCAAAAGGGGCTCTGGTTAAGACGCAGTAGGTCGTTATTGTTATTTGGTACCAAAATGGGTAAAAACATGCAATGTAAATTTTAATCTTATAGCAGTTTCATAGTGTTATTTGACGTAATTCCACATACTATACATGAGTTGATTATGTTTGTAAGTACAGAAGATATTATGAGTAGAATTTTGTAAATAGAATAAACTTATTAAGGATGAGTTGTGTGTTTAATAGAAAAATTGTTAGTGTAAAGTGTATAACACTGTATTTTAGGAACATGTTTTTTCTCTTGTTAATTTAAAATTTAATGCTTGATAATAATGTATTTTTGTGTACCATTTGCCACCGAGGTAGACACTATATTTGCAAATAAAGAGATATTTTATTTTATTTTATTTATTTATTTATTTATTTATTTATTTATTTATTTATTTATTTATTTATTTATTTATTTATTTATTTATTTATTTATTTATTGATTTGATTTGATTTGATTTGATTTGATTTGATTTGATTTGATTTGATTTGATTTGATTTGATTTGATTTGATTTGATTTGATTTGATTTGATTTGATTTGATTTGATTTGATTTGATTTGATTTGATTTGATTTGATTTGATTTGATTTGATTTGATTTGATTTGATTTGATTTGATTTGATTTGATTTGATTTGATTTGATTTGATTTGATTTGATTTGATTTGATTCTCCGTGCCTGCGGGCGAGGGGGGATGAATGAGCAGTTTCAAACGAAGTGAGACATCATTAAGGAGAACAGTTAATTAACGAAATGAGAACGGAGCAGTATACTATTACACCGAGGTATGTTCGGGTGAAGACGGCACGTCATGTATATTCAAAACTACAAAGATATACTCTATCCTTCGACTCGAGCACTAAGTGTTTGTCTCAAAACACACGTCTTCATTTACATACGTACAACGCACCACACCGCCAATTACCTCACAAATACGTATCTGTTCGTTCCTCGACATGGGGTTGGCGTCACGAAATACATCCACATGTGCGACACAGATCACATCACATCCTGACTCCGACAGGGTAATCGCAAAACATCGGAGAAAGAAATAAAAGGGAAATAAAAAGAAAGAGGGGAGAAAAGAAAGAAGAACCGGCTGGAAGAATAAAATTTCTTCAATCACTCTTCTTGCACGTCATGTGTACACACACACACACACACAGGCAACATAATCATATCATAAATCTATCAATTGTTGCAAATTAAATTAATCATTGGAAACATCATATTACAGGGTACTTAATTAGTCTACAGACAAGTAATGGCTAATTACTCACATAAAAAGAGAAAAATCTGATCGCCGACCGGTAGCAGTGGAGCCTTAAGTAGAGCTGTCACTTCGGACTGTTAACCTTGCGTTCCTTGTGGATCGATTTCGTGTATTTCTTTCAGACACTTTCAGCTGAACATTCAGCAGTGAGCAACAATAGCAGTTCTCAACAGATGACCATGAAATGAAATCACGAAATGAGGATTGAGGACCGTCCTAATGATGTACCCAAACAAAACAATTGTTTGAAAACTAAACAAAGTTATCATTGTTACTAAATACAACACATTTATAAAGGTACCGTATTAAGTTTCAAGTGGGTGGATAAAGTGTTTGGTAAGCAGTCACCAACCTACGCTACCCCACAATGCTATCACTTTCATATTTTTTCCTACTTTCTTAACACTTTCAGTAGTCAACCGTTCATTTATGTCGACGGACTTGATGTCGTACTGACGTAACATGCATGCTGAGAAATTTGCACCAAAGTTGTATCGACGTTACCTCACACCCGACTTTCAAGTTAGTGTATATTTATTATTTGTATTTAAGACAGTCAACGGCCATGCATATAATAGGAGGAAATACAATATTAAATAACTATCAGATGGAAAGAACGATATATCTATATGGTAAATTAATCACTCACTATACAGTTGAGTAATTGATACCGTCCTCTTTGTACAATGTAATGGGTGATATCTATCACAAAATAGATGATGATGATGATGATGATGATGATGATGCTTGTTTAAACGGGCCTCGGCCCCTCGCAAAATAATTCACACCATTCACACGTTCTAGAGACGATTCATGAAACTTCTTATTATTCCAAATTCTGTGGTGAAATCCATGCATTACTGTATATTTGGTGTTATGTCATTTGCTCATCACGTGTTTGAACTTCATTCTCCATTCAGTGTCGTCTCTAAAATGTTGCCTGCTTTTATCTAAACTGGTTCTGACATCCGTTGTACATTACATAAACAAGGTTCGAGAGTAGCTCGGATATACGTTTTATTTACTTGGCATATTTTGATTCAATAATGTTTCATATGTTTAGTTTGAGCAGAATTGAGGTATCTCTCTTACTTCTTTCCGCTTGCTCTTTTGGAGCTAATCGTGGTTTGTTTGTTTGTTTGTTTGTTTGTTTGTTTGTTTGTTTGTTTGTTTGTTTGTTTGTTTGTTTGTTTGTTTGTATAAAAGGAATCCGTCAATGATACAATCTAGTCCTGTTAGGAGTCTTGTATGAAATACGTACCAAGTAAGTTGACAAATTCAAGTTCTGTGGTTAGAATAAGAATGTATGTTGCGTTCTCAGCCCGAAGGCTGGTTGGATCTTCAACAGATCCACAATCAGCTCTCATCGGTAGTTAAGACCACACTGACGAGGCGCACTAGCGAAATGATGAGTGAGGTAGTTACCCGTTGCTTTTCTCACTATGCCAGAACCTGCTACTACATGTCAGTCTGCAAAGGCCTCTGAACTGTACGTATACAACGTGGTCGGAAACAACGTGAACCGGCTATTTGAACATTAGTGGGTAAATAAATAAATAAATAAATAAATAAATAAATAAATAAATAAAAATAAATAAATAAATAAATTCGATATCTCGCGTCGCTGTTGTTTTATCAGCTGGTGAGGTTAATCAATCAGGTCGCTTCGAGGGCAAATTCAAATCGGCTTTGTGAGGCGGCGTTGCTAGATCTGCATAGCCGGTTCGATAAAAATGTATAAGATATCAATTATCGGAAATTTAATTCATATAACTTTACTTATGTAGTATTTATCGATAGGACCAATAATAACGCAGGTTTTTGAGAATTGAATTTAAGACCTTCCACTTAAACTACCATTCCGCTCAGCGTGAATAAAATTATGGATGGGTTAGATTGTAATGCCTTATTCTCCGACTTTGCACACCGATTTTCATTAAATTATTTTCATCCATTTTCTCGCGATGCGCTAATATACAAAGAGACATGACAGAAAATTAAAAAGTGTATTTCCTTGTTACTGGTTTTCCTCCAGGTACTGCGGTTTTTCCTGTCATATTTCATTCCAGCAACACTCTCCAGCAACATTTCATTTCATCTGTCATTCATTAATCATTGCCCCAGAGGAGTACGACAGGCTTTGGCAGCCGGCACAGTTCCTCACCGCTAGATGGGGCTTCATTCATTCCATTCCTGACCCGGTAGAATGTTACTGTGAACACGATTGATACAGAAATACCTTTTTTTTTTTCTTTTTAATTCTGACCAATGCACAGACAAAACTCGTATTTCATGTATAATTGTAGGTATTGGGAGTAGGAGGCAAAAGTTTGTTTCCCTTGCTCAAATTGTCACCTGAAACGAACTCTAGAATTAGTAGCAACCAGTCTTAAACCGCCCGTACTTGTGCGAGCGTAGAGTGTCTGCTAACACGGGCTGTAGAAGAAATTGTAGGTGATAATTTAACAAGCTCAAACTGCTGTGTGCTCAGCGTCTCTTCTCTTCAGATACTTCGGTCTTCAACATTAATGAGCACAAAACTAGAGTTGTTTAGAAAGCTTTTCATTATTGTGACTGCAGCCTAAAAATTAAAACAAAAGATGATAAAGAGCTCAGATAGAATGAACCTTGAGTTATGAATAATTGCAGACGAAACCATTACTGAAATAAAATGTGCTTCTCCACTGGAAGTCTCCAAAACATTACGAAGTAACTATCACAGCTCATCATTCAACGGAAGAAAGAAGGAAAAAAAGAAAGAAAGAAAGAAAGAAAGAAAGAAAGATAGACAGATACTGAACCCATGACCTTTGTGCCCTAAGAACATTATGCATAAATTAACAATTAAATTAGAAGTTCGATTCTTGATAGCATGGATTTGACACGTGACGAGGGGGTGATTACCTTCGGTCCCACGCTCTGGGATACGTGACGTCAGCCACACGTGTCGACGGCGGAAGAATCTCAAGTCATTTTTGTGAACTATTTCAAAGCGCGTGTACATGGCGTGACCCAAGCGAAGTCAAAAAAATATAGTGCCTATCAAAGGGGGTCAATCATCTCACAAATCGAACCCGTATAAATTTTAAATGTCCATGAACACTACCGCCAGAATTATAGCAAGCATGTAGTCACTTTCAAAACTCTTGAAATTACAGTTTAGTTAAGTCAGAAAATTTATAGAAATTTTCTTGGCGGCAAAGGGAGATTCGCGAAGAGAGGGGGTAACTGCTATAAATATGAAGGGACGCCATGACGAAGTCTCCTTCTCCGGCATTTGTGATACAAAGAGGACGAAAAATTGTTGAGCTGCTCTGCGAAATCAAACAACAAACGTAGACTGAGTTCAACGGCAGATTTTAGCCATTGTGGCTAGGTCTTGACTCCATGAGGAGATAGTTTTCTTGAGTGAAATAATTGTACCAGATAGGACGGTCAAAGTACTGAATAAATTCTTAGGTGATTAAGTAATTCGTGTGCGGAAATAATTATAGTCCATCGTGTGCGCTCAGCAAAAAAGTGAAGGGTATTTTCTTTTTTAATGCTTTATTCCAGGAAACCTGAAGAAATATAATAATGATCTGTAAAGCCATGAATGTAAAAATGGCTAAATAAAATGCCAGGGTCGCAGGTGAGCCCTATGACGAACAATGGTGTGACTACATGAGGTAGGTGACTTTCCATCTTACTACCTATTATATCTTGTTTCATGATCTCTAAAAGTGTATTTGAATGGGGATATACGACGCAGTGGTCACCCCTACTAAGTTTTGTAAATGTGAGAATACGACTAAAAGAGTCATTTGTTTTATTTTCCACTTGGATAAATTTTTGAAGTCTTGCGAGTGCCGTATAATGTTGTAAAAAGTTATTGAATAGGGTTTCGAAGTGATATCACGTCCAATGTAGATCGTCATCCGTGTGAGTGTACTGCCTATATTTTTGTGATGTCAAATTAAGATGTTCATTCGACGTAAATTTTTCCTGTCTGCAATTTGACGTTAATAATGTAGGAATCCATGGTTACTCATTTTCAATCGAGTGGAAGCGCGCTGTCGGGTGAGAATCTAGGGTGATGAATTTGGTCACGGAGAGAAACGTTTTTCTAGGCCCATTTTAAACTGTGTCTGACTGACAATAAAAAGATCTAGTAGAATGTTTCAGTCATTTTTCGTAAAAATCAAGTTATTAAATACAATATCATTTATGCGTCGAAATTTCTAGTAAGGATTTTATTCCAGTTCTTTGTCGATGATAATTGTGGAGCTGGGAAACAGAGGTTAGTTTTGTTGATATGAGATTTGTGAATCTGGTTGGACCTGTCATTGAAGCCGGGACATAGAAGCCCGAGGAATATTTTATATTGTTGGGAATGGAAAGAAATCCATAGAAATCCATAGCGGTATTAATTTGCGACGCGTATAATTAGTGTGGGCATCTTGAAGCATAATCTGTGCATTTTGGTGGTTAGAATATCGTATTTGTTTAATTATGTCGGCAGAGTTTAAAGGTGAGCATTTTGAGAAGCCAGTCAACTGGAATAATCCAGGTGTTTCATGTTACTGCCAAGCGAACTGGGGGACGAGAGGCCTCAGCTGAGAGGGTTACACCATATGATAACGGGACAGGCGTGGAATTGAGATTGTATTCTCGGCCGGGGAGAACGTTAAAATGCTGGATTTAGTTGAAATTCATAGCCGGTAATAATCTGAGTATTGTGGAATACTGTAAAATTTGTTTAATTGGGGACGTAATGAACATTTGAAATCACGAACTTTGAGTATAAGGAACAGAGTAACCAAATTCAGGGTTGTCCAAAATATAGAGCGATGGTTGAGATGATTGGTTTGCCTGTGAGGGGTGTGCAAAATTCATAAATGGTATGACGAGATATGACATCGTAATTATATGGCGAGTTGTTTGGTTTGTACGTAGATTATTACGATATCCAAGTGTTAATAACGGTTAGGACTAGATTAGATTTTAAAGTGTGAGATCATGAGACAAGATATATAACTGGACATGAATTATGTAACAATTATTTTCCAGCCAGATAAATATCACAAGATTGAATTCACATCACAGCTGCGTAGGAATTTGTGAAGAAACCAGAGTCCGCGGAGATAAAATTTACTGTTCTTTAACATTTCGTTAAATCATTTAAATTTATTTAATTATTAAATTCAGTGAAACCGCATTTTGAAATAACTTTAATCAAGCGAATAACTTGGAGATGCATTCTGGAAATTTTAGTTTGTTTTCTGGGGAATATTTAAATGTAAAGTAACGATTAAGGGGACATATCCGAAGGAAATGGATTTTACTGCCACAAAGTTTGTGAGCATTGCTATTGTTGTAATTATTGAACTTTGATTGATTGAGCAGTGAATGTGCTGGGGATAGTAAAGTGGAAACTTTGGTCATCAACCGATGTAACTTAATTGTGTTTAGCCTTCAGCCTAGAAACTTGGATGGTCAGGGGGTCATCAACCTCAGTGACTTAGATTAGGGCCATATGCCACTGTAGCATCATTTTCCTTGCGGTCATCATCCACAATGACTTTAAGTAACTTAGAAGTTTAGATGTCGGTCTATGACATAGACGCAGGTCACATCGATTCAATTAAGGGTCCATGCCGTAGAACCACTGTGTGGCACACACCAATTGGACTGCCTTAATTATATCCAGAGTCCAGAGTTCGTGTTACGAGGGCTGGACCATAACGAATCACTATGATGGTACATGTGGTCTCACATGGAAGCCGAATTTAAGGATTTCCAAACTTTCCTTTCTTAAATAATTAATAATTGAGACAATGGTTTCTAGTAAGAATGCCCATCAGGCAGTTACGTTAAAGTCTCACACCAGTGTTCTGACCTTTATGTAAAATGATTGTGGTGTCCAGTGGACACAATTGACTTCTATGATACCGTTGACATATCAGATTGCTTCAGAATTTCCTGAATAAATAGGAATCTTTTAAACAAACCTTTCATTCCAGTAGATAGATTAGAATTACTGAACCCTACCTTTACCTCAGCAAGTGACGAAGAACCCGATACGACCCAAGAGACAGATCTCATGAACTTTGCTGATAGGTAAGAAAGGTAGGTATCCCTCAATATGGACCAAAGGGTTCACTACGAAGGCGCGATGCAGATATTGGCCGTATAACTTAAAAACATAGTGTAACTGTGCGAACGCTGCCTGTTAAAGACTGTAGCAAGTCCATGTAAGATGATTGTCAGAATTCTTAGAAGGAAAAGAAGCAGCAGTTTATACAACTTGAATTTTATAGGGACGCGTCAGTCCATATATCACAGCAGCGTACAAATTTTCCCAGTTTACGCTGCATATTTTAGTATATTTACGGGAACACTTTGTCTGCGGCGCGTTGTGCAAGGGCGCCCATGCCCGGGAGCCCTAGGTCTCAGGAAAAGGAAAAAAAAGGTATAGTCAGGTGTTTTTCTTTCAAGAAAATGGTTTAAAAGTCGGTATTATGTGGAAGTGGTACGTGATAAGGTGGGTGGTCTTCTACCGTGGAATACAAGTCGCCATTCATCTTTCAAAATATTAAAAATACTATATACCCCTAGGTCTTGCCCCCTTCCCCCTCCCCCCTTACAAACAATCCTATGGGTGCCCTTGACGTTGTGCAATAACGTCGTGTCCAAAGCACGCATTTCGTCGGATTCTGAGAGGGCAGTGTTCTGGAGCATGATACTTTGGGTCGGGGATACAACTGGGGAGGACTAGTACTTCACCAAGGCGACCTCACCTGCTATGCTGAACAGGAGCCTTGTGGGGGTTGGAAAGATTGGATAGGTTAGAACGAGGGAAGGAAGCGGCCGTGGTCTTAAGTTAGGTACCATCCCAGCATTTTCCTGGAGAAGAAGTGGGGAAACCACGGAATACCACTTCGAGGATGGCTGAGATGGGAATCAAACTTCCTCTACTAATTTGACCTCCCGAGGCTGAGTTGACCCCATTGCAGTCCTGGTACTACTTTTTCCATTTTCGTGGCAGAGCCTGGAATCGAACACGGGTCTCCAGGGGAGGAAGCTAATCACACTGACCGCTACACCACAGAGGCGGACCTTATTTCAATTCTTAATTGTTACAATTAAGAAGGTTTGTTTTAATTGCGTGTCAGTTCTTATTTCAATATGCATGAGTATCATGGAGGTATACTGTATGTCCGGCTCCATGGCTGAATGGTTAGTATGCTGCTGTTTGGTCCACGGCGTCCCGGATTCGATTCTCGGTTGGATCGGGAATTCTTACTTTCATTAGTTTATTCCTATTGCTCGGAGGGTGGGCGTTCGTGTCGTCTTAGCATTAGAATTCCTCTCTGTGATTTTGCGAGACCTGCATCAGGCCTCTCCGGGGGCCACACGCCATTTACTGTATATGGGGATATCAACTTGAAAATGTGACATTTATTTTTTTAACCGTGTGAACAGCTAATCACACAAACCACTGCACCACCGGGTGCATATAATGTACTAAAATCAATTTATGCAATAATTCAAGAAACTGCTAATTTTGTGTCTCCGAAAAGGATGTGTAACTCGTATACTGAAATTTTTAAATGCAACTTTTTCGTCACTTTAAAAACACACCCGATATGGGAAGAGTTTAGTGTTTTTATAGCGCTTCTGTACTGACAAGGACTTGCTCGAATTTGATACGAATGTAACACTAAACAAAATGTGACGCTGAAGTAAAGAATCTCACACTGACAAAGCCCTTGAGTTGGATAGAACATGTACTGTATGTTACGTGATTAGTTTGAAATAAAATTTCACGAAGTATTGATTGCCGAAGTAAATTGTCTAACTTTCTTAATTTCAACTGGGCAATATTAATAAATATGGCTTTTAAAATATTAAAATGTGTGTATCTGTAATTATTTAATAGTTGGAACAGGGATGGATGTGGTCGTGGCCTATGTACATTTTGTACCATTCTGGCATTCATTTTAAGTTGAAGTGAGAAACCCCGGTAAAGCACGCCTGAGATGGTCAAGAGTGGGAATAATCTTCTCAGTCTCACCGATTATGTAGCTCACAGTATCTAGTGTTATCTCTTGTTGAACTAGATAAGGAACTGCACATGAGGACTTTATCGTAGCACTTCGACCATCTGACACGTCTATGTTTCTGGAACTACACAGTGACACAGACAGCCATCACCTCCCAACCATACACTCGCTTCTTATTTTCGTAAATATGAGACTTACAGTAACTCAAAAAGAGAATGAGTGCATGGTATTGTATAATCCTAGCATTCCATATTTTTTCAGACATTTCTTTTCCCTGCAATGTGCTTCATGTCGCACCAACAAGGGTAGGTCCTCTGGCGACGGTGGGATAGAGAACGCTAGGAGTAGGAAGAAAGCAACCGTGGCCTTGATTAAAGTGCTTGGTGTGAAAATGGGGAAACTGCGGAAAATCATCTTCAGGGCTGCCAACAATGGGGTTCGAACCCACTATTTCCCGAACGCAAGCTGAGAGCTACCTGACCCTGACCGTGCGGAGAGACTACCTCGGTCGGACAATTTTAATTATTACAAAAATAGAATTAACCTATGTAGATACAAACTCTGTGGATACCCAAAATGCCGGGCAGAGTGGCTCAGACGGTTGAGGCGCTAGCCATCTGTCGCCAACTTGGCAGGGTCGAACCTGCCTCAGTCCGGTGATATTTGAAGGTGCTCAAATACGCCAGCCTCGTGTCGGTAGATTTACTGGCACGTAAAAAGGAATCCAGCGGGACTAAATTCAGGCACCTCGGCGTCTCGGAAAACCGTAAAAGTATTGTGGGACGTAAAGTCAATATTTATTATTATTATTATTATTATTATTATTATTATTATTATTATTATTATTATTATTATTATTATTATTATTATTATTATTATACCAAAAACAAATAGCAAAGCCATCAGGAAAAGACAGAAATGAGGAGTTCAAAAAATGGTGCTCCCTTCCTAAAAAAGGTAAAGGAATTGCCTCTTCGCACAGTACCCTCAAGGAAATCAGTGGTTCGCAGAAGAGCTAGGTCTTTTAACATCAGAATGGATTGAAAGCATCACAATGATGGCAGACGTTGCTCCAATAAGAAGCTTGTATGGTAGAAGCCAGGAGATCAACCACTGCAGGCGTGCCTGGGACATGTTCTCGGCTACTAAACATTCGGCTCATTGCCTAGGAATACTGGCCATCACACAATTCGCGGCCTTATTACCAAAGCCTTTCGCGATAATGGGTGGGAAGTATGTGAAGAAGTGAACTGCTTAGCTAAATACGGTAGCACGAGAAGAGTAGATATTCTAGCCATCGATAAACAGAGAGAGATCGTTCTCTAATATTGGACCCATCGGGCGAGTTGGCCGTGCGGTTAGGAGGGCGCAGCTGTGAACTCGCATCCGGGAGATAGTGCGTTCGAGCCCCACTGTCGGCAGCCCTGAAGATGGTTTTCCGTCGTTTCCCATTTTCACACCAGGCAAATAATGCTGAGGCTTTACCTTAATTAAGGCCACGGCCGCTTCCTTCCCATTCCTAGGCCTTTCCTGTCCCATCGTCGCCATAAGACTTATCTGTGTCGGTGCGACGTAAAAGCAACTAGCAAATATATATAGTGGACCCAACAATACGTCTAGAATCAGGCGAACAACAGCCACACGATGTGCACTTTGCGAAGCAGGCAATCTACGTTCCAGTATTCAATATTTCATGGAGAAATACGCGAACTCCATCACCGTCGACGGGTTGTTAGTGGGTGCAAGAGGTACCATACCGGGGATGATGGCTGAGATGTGGAAGAGGTTTGCCCGCAAGGAAAGCTACCTAGCCATGATTGCCGAGGCGGCTGTGCGTGGGTCCGTGCTACTTTTTAAGGAACCATTTATATTTAAAAACATAAAAACTGTACAATACGGTGGCGAATCCGTTCAGGTTAATTTCCTAAATAAAGGAATCTATTTGGTTTGGTGGTATCTAAGAAAAGTGAACCTGCAAGGAACTTGTACCGGGTGGGCAAAATTAAAAAACGTATACAAAATATTTACAATAGGGCTGACACGGGATTGGTCCTTGTGCTGGAATTGAAAAACTGAGGACCCGAAATTCCTGACTCCACTTCACTCAGAAACTACCGAAAGAACTCAACACGCGAAGGTTCGTCTGGACGCTTCAACGCAACGCACAAGAGAAAATTTTTAAGGACACAGATGCAGCTGCCTACTGTCATTTCTGAATGGATACAGTACTTGTGCATCCACCTCTTGGCACAGCCGAGAGCGAAGTGTAGCTTCCACCCAGTCTCATCAATGGCTGTGACAATATGGAAGCTGCTAGGGTATGAGTGGTGCACAACCAGTGCGTCTGAATGTTATGAAAGGTGTTGCTCATAGGGTTAGTCGTGCTACAATAGCACTGTCTGGCTTAATGAGGAAAGCAATGGCAAACTACCTCACTCCTCATCTTACCTAGTACGCCTCATTTTGGTGCTGACATTGGTTTTTGTGGTATCCCTAAAACTGCCTAGCCTTTGGTGGTGCCATTTGAGGATCCAACCAGCCTCTGGGCTGATGACCTAACAGACAGACAGATGCAGGATCTTTTTGATAATGTTTTGAAACGACGATCGCTTAATTCACGCTTGCACAGATAAATGGCGTTCAGATTTCATCGACTTCGTTCCAAGCTTTCCTTCACTCGAGCAATGTTTTCTGGTGTTCGAACTCTTTTCGGATCGTTACGGGTTTTATTCGCTACAGAGCCCGTTTCAAGCCATTTTGCCACTAAGTTTTGCATTGCAGACTTTACTCGGGGTTTTGCCAAAACACGTCCAGTCTTAAACTCTTGCGCAAATAGTTCCGCACAGGTTTACCACGTATCGTGCTTCGCATTATCACTCGACTATGAACACGCGCTGTTTTATCGTGAGCACCATTTTGTGTTGCATTCAACTGGTCACTAAACACGTCTGCTTCTCTCACTTATTTACACGTAATGGCACAGCGACGTACTCGGGCAGAGCATGTGGAAGATGCGTATGCGCGGACATGTGACAGCAACCAGAGTTTCCAGCATTTCCTGTGATTGTCTGTTCTGCTGTTCATTAACAGAGATCAATTCTGCGTCAATCTTATACATATTTCCCAGGCTAGTTTTATTTTTTCTGCACTGTACAATAAATTCTTTTCTTTGAGAACGACTGTACGTAAAAGAGGATATGAATTGCAGACTAGCGCAAGCAAGGAGAGCGTATCTTCAGAAAAAGAATTTGTTCACTTCAAGCATAACGGAATACATGTTACAAATATTAGAATAATAAAAATACTTTTGTACAGAGCAAGGCATTGTATGGAAGAGACACATAGATAATAAGCAGTTTAGGAAGACAGAAAAGCTGTTGAAGTATAATGTTACAAATGTTGGCTGACGTGGGATGGGTTGCTCGGTCCACGAACGAAGAGATATTGAATAGCGTTGCAAATAATACTTTCTTGTGAACAAGGGAACGAAAGTACGCTGGATCCAAGAGGTATAATGGGATGTAGAAGAAATGAGAATACAGGAACCAGAGATATGCAACAGAGTGATTTTAAAATAAAAAAATCAGGCTTGCACAGGTTTTCAAGACAGAACTAGGCCCAGAACAAAATCATCACGGACAGAAGAGCGAAGAAGGGTGCAAAGTATGAGAAATAAATAATGTTGGACAAGGAGAAAGACCAGAAGTCCGCCTCTGTAGTGGTAGTGGTTAGTGTGATTAGCTGCAACTACCAGCGGCTCGGATTCGATTCCCGGCTCTGCCACGAAATTTGAAAAGTGGTACGTTGTCTGGAACGGCGTCCACTCAGCCTCGGGAGGTCTATTGAGTAGAAGAGAATTCGATTTCTACCTCAGCGATCCTTGATATCATCTAATTGAATTGATCGATACTAAAATGATAGTATGAATCTTTTAAGTGTAAACAATGCAGCAGTTCAAAGTGTTGGAACTGCAGGTATCCACACGGGCATCAGTCCAAAAGTTCAAGCTGCATTTCGATCGTGTCTCCCGTTGGAATCTCTTCCTGTCAAGGGCTTTCTAAGAGGATATTTATGGCTGGATCCCGAAGGTCATGAACTCGAGTACAAATGGGACATGTCTATTGCTCACACAACAAGATAAATTCAATTTATATTGGCTTAAATGTTACAGTATAGAAGTGTTTTACACAAGTAGCGAAGCACTATTATTAATCATTGAAAATGGATGATACAGAACATTCGTTGGCGAGATTACACAAGAGTTCCGGTTATATTAGGGAAGTTCATTACTACTCTGTATTCTAAAACTCCTCCTGCTCTTTTCGGCATGGCAGAATTAGTGGTTGCTAGAAGATGATGATTGTTGTTCAAAGGGGCCTAACATATAGGTCATTTGTCCCTAATGGTAAGAAATTAGACGAAATATAGTGAAAATTTAAAAGTCCAAATTCATCCACTGACCAGAATTCAAAACGTAATGATGAAGAATGAATGGATGAATATGAATTTAAAACAATCAGCGGATCCAACTCGCAATTTTGAAAGTTAAAAATAATTCCAAGACGACGACCAATTCTTATGAACTTAAAACAATCAGTGGATTCGACTCACAATGCCCCACCTGCCCAGAAACTATCTTAAAACAATAGTATATACTGACCAGGAGGCTGCTTCCAAAGCACAATCCTGAATCGATGATGCTTGTTGTCTGAAGGGGTCCAAAATCCAGGTCAACGGCCCCTCATAATGGTACTTATCGCTAGGAAAGTAAGAACCATGGTATTTCTCATGTAGCGGTACTAATCATGCGTAACGTAGACTTACGGTGTGGTACTACTCACAGGTAATGTAATACGCACAGGTAACGCAGACACATGGTGTCGCTCATATAATAGTACTAATCACAGACAACGTAAGCCTGCGTGTTCCGCACAGAGTGGTGCTAATCACGGGTACTGTAAAACCCATACTGAATCACCCTCTGTTGTTACCAATTACAAATCTATTGTGTACCTAACATAGTGGTAGCAGGACGAATAGAAATGTATAACGTGACGACTTGTGCTGGCTGATACAGTCCTTCACTACGCGGCGCTGGTGTAGCTAGATAGGGATCAGCTATCTCTGAACATGTGTTTCTAAATGGGAACTGATGTAATTTGATTCGGAATTTATAGTGTAAATAAATGATTTGGAACCGTGTATTCATTTCTGTGGTGCTTCAGGACTGTGCATTGTGTTTACTGACTGATGACTCTGTTTATGTGCTATATATGTTTGATGCAAGTTAAGATATAGTGCTTCATGTTTTGAAAGTAATTTGTGAAAAAATACGTAGGAAGTATTGTGCAGTTAATAATGACATAAGAGCATTACTTCAGAAATTGGTTCGTCAGTAACGTAATCAATAACTCAAACGTTTGTGCTTAGTTGCGCTGTGTAATTGTTCTTTCAGTAAATCGCCACGAATATGACTACATATTAAACTCTGTAGCAACTATCAGTTGTAACCTTTAAAACAAATGTCAGCTCTTTAGTGTACATGCTGCGAAATATATCGCAGTAAACCTGTTAAAACCTCTGGAGGCTTGCCACATTATTCTGATAAATACGTATGTTATACACATGTAATTCTTACATAACTACTTAATCTATATATTAATAATAATTTCATGTGGCTATTTCTAGCCGAGTGCAGCCCTTGTAAGGCAGACCCTCCGATGAGGGTGGGCGGCATCTGCCATGTGTAGGTAACTGCGTGTTATTGCGGTGGAGGATAGTGTTATGTGCGGTGTGGGAGTTGCAGGGATGTTGGGGACAGCACAAACACCCAGCCCCCGGGCCACTGGAATTAACCAATGAAGGTTAAAATCCCCGACCCGGCCGGGAATCGAACCCGAGACCCACTGAACCGAAGGTCAGTACGCTGACCATTCAGCCAACGAGTCGGACATTTATATATTAACGTGCTCAGTTTAATTATGAATATTACTAATAACTTCCTCTGGAGATGCTTAATTCCGTTTTTAAGAAGAATTCCTGCTGATTATCAGTACTAACTTTGTGTTATCACCAGCACTAGATCATACACAGATAATACTAGAAGAGTCCATTATAGAATAATGGAATTGTGGAATAATTTGGAATAATCACGGAATAATTATGGAATAATCATGAGTGGAAGGAACATCTGATTTAGTAAATTGGACATCTTTTTATTATGATGTTTCAGGATGAATATAATGGAAGATTTGGAAAAATGTGTGGGGCTGCTATGGGATCCAGTTGGCGTCTCTGTACCTCTTTCTCACCATTAATAATGAAACTGTCACAGTTTTGGGGCGGTAAAATGCAGATCACAGATACGACTTTCATCACACAAAGGCAGATCCTGTCGTGGAGTAGCCTTCGACCACTTGGAGAACAGACTGGGATCCTTTGCGGTGATTTTTTTTATTTGACTGTTTATTGCAACCCGACTTGTAACCCGGGACATAGCAAGTTGTTAGCATATTCACATGCGGTAGTAAATTGAAGCATATGCCGAAGTATACGTCCTAATTCTCAAATAGTTAATATTTTTTTACTTTTCAGTTCACGAAAAGTTAACACCAGACATTTTGCGCCTATAAAACTATCGAAAAAACACCAGAAACTGTATACACACTTCCACTTTATGCTGATGAAAAGCGTGCCTACTTGGCCTGTATATCGACAGCAGCGCTGCAGGCGGCGAAGAACATGTACAACCTGTGATGGATTCAGAGGGAGTCATGACACTATTCATTTCTATTCGTCCTGGTGGTACTACTCGTAAGTAAACGCGACCCATGGTGTTCCTCGCATGATGGTACTTATTACAAGTAGTCTCATGGTTCTAATTCAATCATCCCTTGGTCTCCCCTTTTAGTCGCCTCTTGCAACAGGCAGGGGATACCGTGGGTGTATTCTTCGTCTGTGTCCCCCACCCACAGTGGGTTGTGTGCTTGGTCCGCGAGAGCTATTTGATTTCGCTCAAGTTCACCGGCAAGCCGGTCAGGACCCCTCCCCACTCCACCGCCTGGGACGCGACACGTCGGAGTGTCACCTCTCCCCCTGCTACGCCAGCGTCGTAGGTTCGTGACCAGAATAAGTGGCTGAAATGGCAGAGAGTTTTCTGAGCCGAAGTTGGCGAGTTGAAAGTTTGACATATCGTATGGAACTATTTACCAATATTAATACGTATTAATAGTTTACAAAGCTGCATTTTTATTAAATTACTATACCCGCAAACTACTTATTTAATTAGTGCTCCTGACATGACAGTTAACAATTAAATATTCTGACAGATTTTCTGGCGTAAAACCTCTCCAGATTCAATCAAAATCCCCTTGAATGTGGGGAAAGTGTTCTCCACGTTACTCCAGGTGCTAGGGTAAAAACTACTATACGGTATCTAATTGAGAGAATGGATGGCTTTCATTGTTTGATTCTATTTCAGTGGCTTCCTTTAACTGTTTTATAGTGTCTCTCAAAATTTGAATATTTCGTGTTGAGTTGTTTGTAAAATATAATCATGCACTGCACTTAAAAAGTCAAATACTAGAAACCATGATCAAAATAATAAAATATAAAAGATCACGCAATCAAGAACTGAATTACGAACCAAAACACATGCTCTAGACAGACATGCTAATTATAATTATGTTACCAACGTACGACATGTAATTTAATTTTAAAATTAGTGGAGACCTCTTTCTTTCATACCAGTTAACACTGAAAGTACTGGGTTTTCTTTACAAACATGTTAAAAATGATATAATTTTTACGTATACAGTAGAGTCTCGTTAATCCGAACTAATTGGGACCGGAATCTCTTCGGATTACGAAATTTTCTAATAATGTTCTTCTTATTACGTTCCGCTAACTACTTTTACGGTTTCAGGAGACGCCGAGGTGCCGGGATTTTCTCCCCCAGGAGTTATTTTACGTGCCAGTAAATCTACTTACACGAGGCTGACGTATTTGAGAGCCTTCAAATACCACCGGACTGAGCCAGGATCGAGTCCGCCAAATTGGGGTCAAAAGGCCAGCGCCTCAATAGTCTGAGAAAACTAGTTTCTACAATACAGTACATTACATACCGTAATTTGAAATGTCCATTCTTTAGCAGTACATTAATAAAATACTGTATAAAAATTACAGGAGGGTAGTTAAGAACCCGTAGAGGAGAAAACGGCTATGAAAATGATATTAGCGAGGGGATGGAAGCTGACTGTCATAAATTAAAAACAGACCAAGAAATTGTAGCTATGGTGGAGAAAGAATCTAGAGTTGATGAGGAACAGAGTGACGACGAAGAAGACTACAATGAACAACTAGTGTCACATTCAGATGATGCGGCCGCCTTAGAACTTTCCATACGCTATGTCGAGCAACACTCCGCTGCTACGCCCACTGATGTGATGTTTATGAGACGCTGGTTTAACACTGCATCTTCGTGTAGGTTCCACTCACTACGGCGAAAGAAACTAACAGACTTTTTAAAGTAAACCACCAGTGATTGATGGTTTATGATGTGTAATTATGTTTACATTAAGATATTCTCGTAAATTGTGACTAATAAAATGCAAGTAAATCTTCATTCTATAATATGTTCTTTCATTTCAATAAGTATAACTTTAAAAAGAAATTAATATTTCAGTTCGGATTAACGGGACTCTAGTGTATATGCATAAAAAAATAAAACATGTTTCTAGAAGTCGCCGGAATTGAAAGATCAAATATTTAACATTCTTTAAGATCCAACTTCGGCATTCTGGGTTTATTTCCCACTTCGGATTCAGGCAAAAACTAGCGGGGCACTTTCCACAATTCTAATTCTTTGTAAAACTTCAGACACATTCCGTAACTAAACCGTAACTTAAAGAAATAACCTATCGGTAGCAACAAGTAGGAAAATTTAATTAAGCAATTTATAAGAAGTGTAAGACAGAGGAATGGATGTCCCTAGTCACATCTACGTGACCCACAACATTATTTTATGATAATTAAGATAATTTGATCACTCAACTGTGTCATCGCTCTCCGACGAAGAACTGTAGTCATCGACGAATATCCTGCTCCCTTTTTCGGTGACGGTGATGGAACCACCAGCGCTAAAGCAGCTGCTGAAGTTGAGGCATGACTTGAGCATTCTGTCAGTCCGTTAAGTCATTAGCCCGGAGGCTCGTTGGATCCTCAAATCTTGATCATTACACTACAGAACTCGAAAAATCTCACTATACACTACAACACTGCACACTTATCCTCTACCGAATTACTAACTCACTGACTTGCCTTAAGATAACGACCGATACATCAACATCTTATCACTCTTATCACTGTTGCCTGAGATGTTTATAAAAGTGGCCTTATCCTTTTATCAGGAAACATTTCCAGAACCTCGGTGTCTTAAACACTGCCATACTCAACCTAACACGACATGAACCTCAGAATGAGGAAACACTGAATTAAGCTTGACGTAAGTATTCATTACTAAGCCCTAGATTTTTAGGTTCAAAATACTAAAATTGGGTTCTTTCAATCCACTTTTTCGGATTTACTTTCAGGATTTTCAACGTTTAGGAATTTATATGCTTTTTTCCGGTAAAGGGTAAATTATTCGCTACCCCACGGCACAACAGATCTGATGGGCCTTGGCTACCAAGCGACTGCTGGAAAGCACGAAGGTCTGTATATTACCAAGTGACGTGTGGTCGGAGCGGTGAATCCTCTCGGTCGTTATTTTTTGGATTTCTAGACCGGAATTTTAATATTCTACGTCTAAAATGTAGCCCGATGATTGACGAAGAGATGATGAAATGCCTTATGGAATTATCTGCCAATATTAATACGTATTAGTAGTTTACAAAACTGTACCTTTATTAAATTACTACAACCGCAAACCACTAACAGGACACGACTCGGAACAATAAAATATGTTGACATATTTTCTGGAGAAAACCTATCCTTTCTTCTGTTAAAATCCGCTTCAATGAGGAAACACCGAGCTCTTTGCCACGCGAGGTAAGAGGAGTCAACGATTTCCTTAGAACTTCAAGTCAGTGTTCTTGCAACTTCTCTCCATAGAGAACACGACCTACTGAAGATCTCGTTCATTACAGAGTGCTGCTCTCCAATTTCCTCGACTGCCTAGTGGTCTTCTCTATACACCGCGCCACAATATGGAGCTTTCCTTTCCTTTCAAAGAACGCCATTTCTTCTCCTTCCTCTTCTTCTTCTCATTATTATTATTATTATTATTATTATTATTATTATTATTATTCTACCACTTTTCCCACATGTGTGGGGTAGCGGGTGCGGATTGTGTCGCACATGTGGATTTGACCCTGTTTTACGGCCGGATGCCCTTCCTGACGCCATCACTATTGCGTGTTTCTATGGTGGTTGGTAGTGTAGTGTGTTGTCTGAATATGAAGATGAAAGTGTTGGGACAAGCACAAACACCCAGTCTCCGAGCCAGAAGAATTAATCACACGCGATTAAAATCCCCGACCCGGCCGGAAATCGAACAGGGACCCTCTGAACCGAAGGCTTCAACGCTGACTATTCAGCCAATGAGTCGGACTTTCAAAGAACGCCATTTATTGTGAATTTTTTTAGACTTGAGTACCTTTTTAGCGGGTTCCATAGTTACTTTCAAATAAATAAAATACAGATGTAGGCCTATACGTTAAATACAACGTATTGGGTGTATTTAGGTTCTGACAAGCAAAATAGGAAATTATATGCTGCAATCTACGAATAAGATTTTTTATGGCCTACTAGCTGATATATACATGCTTCGCTACGAATTTCTACGTTGTGCAGTTCTACTTCTAGGAGAAGAAGTGTACTCATTGTGACTTTATTAAATTGCACGGCTCTTCCGTTACCCGAGAAACACAAGGGGGAGATCGCCATAATACGTCGTTTCCCATGTGAAGAGCGGGTTGGCGGGTATTCATTGTAGTGGCAGCCCCCCTTGCCTACTGCCAGTCACAATCGGGTTGGGGAGTTTTCGTTATAATAGGAGACATCCTCAGAATGACTGTCTGCGTCTTTTCTAAAGTTTTAAATAATCTGCCAGTTGACAGAACACCAACATGACAGCAATATTAACACAAAAAGCAGTTTAAAAAAACACGGTTGTGACTGAACGAGAGGTAAAACGCACTCTGTTATATTACTTAACATTAGATCTAGTATCTTCCTGTGATGAAAATTAATGTAATTTTTTTTTCTGGCAAATCGAATTTGAAGTACACCTGCTGTGCTTTAGAGTTTAATAGGACTAACCGTTTAAGCAGCGTATGGACTTATATTAATTTCCAATGCACTCGCTGACTCTATTATTTAAAAGGACTAACCGTTTAGGCAGCGTATTTAGTTTTAAGGGTCCCAGGTGTACGTTATCCTCTGACTTACTTCACATCGTTTTTCGCTACTTGGTCCACTTAAGAGCATGTAGCCTATATTTTAAAAGAATATACCAGCCATAAGCTTGCCAAATTTTAGCTTCATGCCCATGCATTGTTATTACATCTCTTCACAAACTTCCGAGTAAACTGCTATTTGTTACGCTGGCGGTGGTAATCAACAATATCATTACAAAGACCAACTATTGTTGGTTGAGATGCTCTCTGTCTCTTCGCTTTCGGTATATGGACTATTACTGTAAGGGGGGGGTTAAAGATTTGTTTTCTGTAACTGTACAAAATCCAATCAATCATTGAAGGGTAGAGCAGGGTTGCAGTTTTAAATCGAGACTTTACGTTCACTGTTAACACTGCCTACTTCCATACTATGTGTTAAGTGTCTTACTGTGCGGTTTTAGGTCAACAGTAAAAGAAAACAGTTTCCATCTAACTTGAGCAAAAGTAGTTCTTAGTTTAAATCACCATCAAGGGATTGATGGTGGGAGCAAAGGGAACAAGATCGAAGTTTCTATGACATTTATGGGAGTTCTGCAAGCCTTGCGAATCATCTGCTCAGGGATATCACCATAGTCTCTCTCGAGAGAGATTCACGGCATTTCTACAAAACAGCCTCCACAACTATCAGGTCACGTAGCTGTGAGCTTGCATTTAGCAGATGGTGAATTCAAATGTCCTTGTCGACAGATCTGAAGATGTTTTTTTCTCTTTTGCCCATTTTCACACCAGGCTGTACCTTAATTAGGACCACGGCCGCTATCTTCCCTACCCAAGTAACAAAATGGGCAAAATAACTTTCGATGACAGAAGTAAGGAGGACCTAAAGTATGCGACAGTATAAGCAAGGAAGACTTTTCTCAAGAAAATAGTTTTACTCAATATAGACAAGCGTAGCTAAGTTCAGAAGGTGTAACTTCGAACGCTTCCCGCTGCTACACGGGCTTGAACGCAAGGCAGACCGTGAGGTAACTAATGACAGCTGCGGATCGTGCGCGTCGGCGGATGCAGAGTGGGTCTCAGCCCACGATTAGCCGCGGCTGGTCCGTGGTCCTACAGCTCTGCACTCTGACGAGCCAACCGAGCAGAGGAGGAGTGGCCACAGCTCTACAGTAGCTCTACGCTTCTGTATTCGGAAGACGGGAAAGGGGCTGTTCCCCACCGTCGGCTTTCCTTGGTTTTCCATTCTCCTGCACTAAGACGAATGACGGGACAGTTTATAGTACAGGCCGCGGTCGCCAATCCTCTCTCCTTCTTCGCACATATCCTTCTCCGATACAAGTCTCAAGTTTCAAGTTTCAATTTTTGGAGTTTTAAATTACGATTTGATCTTTTCTATGCCCGCCCATTCATGCCCGCACCTTCTTACACCTCTGTGCTCTACGGTACTTCCGGAATAATAATAATAATAATAATAAGGAGTACAAGATGAAAATAAATAAGTCCAAAACAAAAGTAATGGAGTGCAGTCGAACGAAGGCAGGTGATGTAGGGAATATTAGATTAGGAAACGAAGTCTTAAAGGAAGTAGATGAATATTGTTATTTGGGTAGTAAAATAACCAACGATGGCAGAAGTAAGGAGGACATAAAATGCAGACTAGCACAAGCAAGGAAGAGCTTTCTTAAGAAAAGAAATTTGCTCACTTCAAACATTGATATCGGAATTAGAAAGATGTTTTTGAAGACTTTTGTGTGGAGCGTGGCATTGTATGGAAGTGAAACATGGACGATAACTAGCTCAGAAAGAAAGAGAATAGAAGCTTTTGAAATGTGGTGTTACAGAAGAATGCTGAAGGTGAGATGGATAGATCGAATCACGAATGAAGAGATACTGAATCGAATTGGTGAGAGGAGATCGATTTGGCTAAATTTGACGAGAAGAAGAGATAGAATGATAGGACACATCTTAAGACACCCAGGACTTGTTCAGTTGGTTTTTGAAGGAAGTGTAGGTGGCAAGAACGGTAGGGGTAGACCAAGGTATGAATATGACAAACAGATTAGAGCAGATGTAGGATGCAATAGCTACGTAGAAATGAAAAGGTTAGCACAGGATAGGGTGGCATGGAGAGCTGCATCAAACCAGTCTATGGACTGATGACTCAAACAACAACAATAATAATAATAATAATAATAATAATAATAATAATAATAATAATAATAATAATAATAACTAACGTAACCGTGCGAGAACTCTCGCATGTGAAAATCCGCCTCCCCACTCCCACTCCCACTTTCTCCCCACATCCATATGAAGGGTGAATTTATTTCTGACTTATTAAGCTTCTTTGGATACAATGTTTGATGTAGTATCATTGGTATCAAGTACCATTTAACCGTAACTACCTGGTGTATAACGCATGCCTTATGCGTTAAAACAAACATGATCATTATTTCCATAAGTGTGAGAAACCAGTAATATGTGCTCTTTGTTGTGTTTACTTCCTTGAACTTGGTTACGTGCTCTTTGGAAATGGAGAACTCTGGGAGTGGGTAAAAAGAAAATGGTGTGATTGTTTGATGTTTGTAGATGTCTGGAGAATTAAATCTCGTGTGAAAGCATGTTCTGTGTTTACATGTATAGATGACGTCCTGTAGTTATTAATGTTGGTGCAAGGATCTGTGACACGGGTAGTGCGCGAGTGTCTAACCCAACAATAAGAATATCAAACCGCACCAAACCAAGCATCGGTCAAATATTCGCGGACACTCAATCACAGGTCCGAAAATAAGGCGAGCCACGGATTTTCACATCCCCCTCTCCAAGTCCTCCCCACTTAACCTATCTGGCTAAGTTTGGAAGCACTCGCTACGTTACCGTACTTCTGATTACATTCAATAAAACACGACAGACCATGCCAAGCTCGGTCGTACAACTGCTACGACTTGATGAAAAACGTATGCTTGAGCATACACGCATACATCCATAACCTTGGTCATATTGGACATTGCGACTGGGGCTGAACTATGACTTAAACGGCATCCAGATTGTCACAGTTCCTCTCGGGGGCCTTGCAAACTATGGATTCGACATTAATATCCGGGTGCTAGGGGTTTCTTGCCCCCACAGTCGTTTTTTGTTTCAGATAGTAAATCGTATGTGTACCAAGGTTGGTTGAGAGGTATGCTGGAATATACATACCTTCATCCGTAATCTCGATTAGTTTGGACATAAGCTTTTCTGCCCCTTCTCATCGCTGGAGTATGACTATTCACCTCAGCGACCCCCAGACTTATGGATTCTGCAATAGTACAGGTCGTTTTCTATTATCTTTATACTTCACCCCCTTTCCATCCCCGCCCAGAGGAGTCCTACGAGTGTCTTACACAACAGTATATTTTTTCCAGATGGCAAGTCATATGTGTACCAATTTTGGCAGCTATGCCCAAACCTACATGCTGTACAGTCCTGGAGCTGACGTTGCTATGGTTACGGCAGTTCATTTCTTTATCCGATTCCTAGAGCAGGGTCAGAATTGTGCTTTGGAAGCAGCCCCATGGTCAGTTATGCTATTTCAAGAGAGTTTCTGGGAAGGTGGTGTATTGCGGGTCGGATCCACTGATTGTTTTAGTTGATACCAACATACAACATACATACCATTAGTGGCTGATTATCTCGATGTTAGTCCCCTTTAAACAACAAGCATCATCATCACTACCGACCTAGTGTACACTGGTTACCATGGTTACAATGCTGTCGGGAAATCGACGCTAATTCCGGTTTGACCCCCTGCCCAAAAACATATCTTGTTTAAAAAAGTGTTCCTTATTTGTAATTTGGAAATCCGGCAACAGTATCGCCTGGCCGAGATTCTCTGAATCAAAGACCACATAACAGACGATTCAGCCAAAGAGCCGATCTAAGAAAGTCATATAGAGAGCCCGGCGCGGATATACGAAATATTAACGGCATCCACATTTCCTTAATCCGCACCCGCATCCGCGAGCCGTGACACATGACGCCAGAACACCTACAGTCACAGGTTTATGAGGGATTTCCTCTTGCGACAACTACCGTAGTATTGACCTTTGTTCCTTCTTTCCGTCAACTGCGGGCAGGAGGCAGTTGGGCTTAGGTCAGCTTTACGGCGTTATGGTGTTAAGGCCCTTTATATATCACCATTCTCCCATACCACTGTCAACGGTCGCCTCACCACAAGCAAAAATAAGAACATATCTGAATGAAAATCAATAAACTCATTATTTAGAAATTATATACAAAATTAACCGCCCTGCCATACAGTTTGCATCCACCAAGACACTAACCTAGCGGGTTTCCGTGGATTTTCCGCATCCGTGCAGGACTCTAGTCATATACAGAGTGTACACCTGATGATGTTACAAACTTTCAGGAATGAAGGAGGATGGCAAATGGATCAATCTGAGATAAGGAAGCGTAGTCCGAAAACATTCGAGTCCAAAGTTATTAACAGCATCAGTGTACATAGTGGTGCTCAGAGGTGTACTACCCACGTTCCTAGTACACAGCCCACTTGCTCTTCGTCCAACATGATCGAGTCCTACCTCACTTTGGACTGAGGGTTCGTGAACGTCTGGCTCGGACATTCCCTGCAAATTGGATAGGAAGAGGAGGTCCTTTTTCGTGGCCCGCTCGTTCACCTGATCTCACCCCACTTGATTTGTTTTTGTGGGGCCATGTAAAAAGCCTTGTGTATGAGACACCTGTCGAGACTGAAGAGGATCTCATGGTAAGAA
This sequence comes from Anabrus simplex, assembly GCF_040414725.1. Classification (NCBI taxonomy): domain Eukaryota; kingdom Metazoa; phylum Arthropoda; class Insecta; order Orthoptera; family Tettigoniidae; genus Anabrus; species Anabrus simplex. The sequence goes on from NC_090268.1 coordinate 100,391,861, forward strand.
TTCTTGCTGCCTGCGACGCTGTTCAAACGACACCGAGGATATTCGAATGGGTACGACAGAACTTTGTGCGACTATGCCATGACTGCATTGAGGCAGGGTGACGCCATTTTCAATATTTGTTGCAGACTTAAATGAGTATAATTTTGCCTAACTTTTGACTCGATCGTTTCTGGATATGGTTCCTTATCTCAAATTGATCCAATTGCCGTCCTCCATCGTCCCTGAAAGTTTTCAACATCATCACGGATACACCCTGTATTAAGTAACAATTCTTATAAGTATTTGGCTCGTTCTCGTACTCGTTAGGACTTGGACAGATGACTGTGAAGCTAGAGATTCAGGGGATAACCCACCGAGTGTCCCCGAGGTCAGCAGAATGAAGCACTCTGGTGCTCAATGCATTAAAAATGCACTGGCACATTTCGTTTGGAAGACAGGCAAGCGAACGTGTTGCTTTCCTTTTCACTTAGCTCACCTGGAAGAGGGAAAGGTTAATCTTAAAATAACACGCGCGGGTTCGTTCTCCCAGTGGCTAGTAAAGAATTCGGTCCCAATGAGGGAGGAAAAATGTCAGAACTCTCTAGCTTATTAGGCTAGCGACTGAAATACCCCTACTCAATCGGAGGTAATCAGTCTCTCAGGCGGCTTTGGCATGCATTTCGGGCTCAATTCGAAGTCTAACAGTCTCCCCTTGGCTGGATGAAAGCCCAGATTTTTTTTAAAAAGGGTATGATATGACGTTTATACGTAGTAGGCGCAATATATTTCTTTTTCTGTGTAGTCAAATTGAAGACAGAAAATGTAGATTGGCAGATTTTTAAATATTACGGTAATGTATAGTCGCTCAAAAATTAATAAGCGCATGGTAGTGTATGTTCTTCGCATTTAATGTCTTAAAAATGAAAACCTACGACGTGTTTTCCAATCTTTGACCGGTAGTCTTCTTAAATCTAATACTAATGTCTTCGATCCTGAAATGTGCGTGGATTCCGCGATTTTGCTGGAATCAGGGGGCTCCTGAGTTAAGGCGCAGCGCACAGTTTTGAATGCGCTGAAACTTACCTGAATTAGTTTTTGCTGCCATTCCCCACACCGGACTGGCATATTCGAGGATTGGCCTGAGGGAGAACTTGTACAGCGAGAGTCTGTTTTCTAGATTTAGACCTTTGTCCGCTTTCATGAGGGGATGATAAGTGAAAGGCGTTTGTGCAAAATGTTCTGTAGGCGAGCTTTAAAGGTCAAGCCTCTGTCCAAGGTGACACTCAGGTATTTTGTTTTGTTAGACCACAACTCGCACTGTCCAACAGCTGCATTGAGGCCACGCTGATATACGCTTCAAAGCGAATGCTGTTCAATATTGGAAAAATGGTAAGCGGGGCCCGCTTTCGTTTTCGTCAATGAAACCAAAGTTCCATCGTGTCAAAAGCAAAAATTATTTATATTTGTGGGAAAAGCATATAAAGAACAGTGGGACGCACCACTACAAATTGCGGGCAATAGCACGTACTGTCAGAAAAAATAGATTTTTCCCATAAATATAATGAAATACTTCGCGATGTGACCATTCAGCCATGGGCTATTCAAGCTGTTCATGAAAAATAATGCGCGGGTTTTAAAGCATGTGGGTACGTAACTTTAAGAAGCGCAATTGTATTGTGTCACAGAAAATAACATCTGTAACGACAAAAAAAAAAGCAGACCAACAATCATGACAGCAGCAGAAATATTCGTAAAAGAAGTCACTCGACGAGTGAACCCAACACGCACTGCAGTCCAAGAGCGCCAGTTCAAACATGCGAACTTTAACGTTTTCTATACGTCGCATAAGTTAATTTCAGAAAACAATATTTTGGCGGTTGTGTTATTTTTGGCTCATTTAACGTGTGTACACCATTTACAGTACGCGACCTTCCTTTGTAAGGCAGAGTGTACGCATTTTGCTATACGGCCGATGGCAACGCTGTACTTGTGTCGGTTTTGACCAAGAAGATAATTATGACATGGCTAAATGGTTAGCGTGCTGGCCTTTGTTCACAGGGGTCCCGGGTTCGATTTCCGTCAGGTTCTGGAATTTTAACCATAATTGTTTAATTTCGCTGTCACGGGGACTGGATGTATGTGTCGTCTTCATCACCATTTCATCCTCATCACGACGCGCAGGTCGCCTACGGGAGTCAAATAAAAAGACCTGTATCTGGCGAGCCGAACTTGTCCCCGGACACTCCTGGCACTAGGAGCCATACGCCATATCATTTCAAGTAGGCATCGGAAAATGTATTCTACGTTAAAATTCCTTTTCCATTATGCTATCTGTTATACGTCACAATAATTCATTTGGGCTTTCAGCGTTTATCTGCCATGAAAACGAGAAACTATGGAAAGCCATTTCCGTGGCTGATAACGATGATGTTCAGGAACACCATCTCCCGAATTCAAGTTTATGCCTACAGGGCATACTTGCTCGAAAAGTCGCACTTCTGAAACGCAATTCATACCGTTATAGCGAAAATCCCACTCTTGTACGGGAAGACCAGAAAAAACGCGAGTTATTCCGATCCTGCTCAAAATAGGTGGCTCAATGTTATTAACTTATTTGTAGAGCTGTTGCAAGACTTTACGCCGGAGACATGCTCTCATACTGATGAGCGGTTGAATTTGTCGAACTACACAAGGCTAGTTGGTATGTCAGGACGTTGCCAAAAGGAAGTATGCCTGCGTGATCCGCAAGCAAATGAAAGCAGAAATAGGGCAGGTTATCTTGAGCCCAGGCGACTGGCATGCCACACGCATCGTGTGACCAGAATCGATAAGCTTTCTCAACGAAGTGAGCTGAGCTACTTAATAGTGCCTAAGAGACCAATCCGCACCATACTGGTAACTTAGCTACCACGATCAGTTAGAACTGGATACAGAGAAATCGCATCAGTTATTTTGTAACATAAAGTCGTAATAGTAACAATCTCATGTGTCTAGTGACACTTCAACTACTATCGACCTTCAGAAATGTCAGAGAGCCAAAATTTTGCCCAGTAAAGGAGTTCTTTAGCGTGCGCAGGTATCTGTTACATATCCATGGACATTTTTGCTATAACTTAATGAAAGTCATTTATTTTCAATTTCGAATAAGTAAAATAATAATAATAATAATAATAATAATAATAATAATAATAATAATAATAATAATAATAATAATAATAATTCTATTTTCACCGAGCGAGTTGGCCGTGCGGTTAGGGGCGCGCAGCTGTGAACTTGCATCCGGGAGATAGTGGGTTCGAACCCCACTGAAGGCAGCCCTGAAGATGGTTTTCCGTGGTTTCCCATTTTCACACCAGGCAAATGCTGGGGCTGTAGGGCCTATCTTAATTAAGGCCACGGCCGCTTCCTTCCAACTCCTAGGCCTTTCCTATCCCATCGTCGTCATAAGACCTATCTGTGTCGGTGCGACGTAAAGCCAGTAGCCAATCTTCCCATCCTCTCGCAGGGCCCCTGTTCAGCATAGCAGGTGAGGCCACCATGGCGAGGTACTGGTGGTCCTTCTTCCTCGTATCATCCACCGACCCAAAGTCTCACACTGCAGGACACTGCCATTGAGGCGGTAGAGGGGGGATCACTCACCGAGTCCGAGAAAAACCCGAACCTGGAGAGTAAACAGATTAAGAAATAAAGAGAGGAAGATAATTATTATTGTACCGGGGCTACACTTTCTCCCCCAGTTAAACTGCGCGTCGTCTTCTTTTTTTAGTTGCTTTACGTCGCACCGACATAGATAGGTCATATGGCGACGATGGGACAGGAAAGGGCTAGAAGTGGGAAGGAAGCGGCCGTGGCCTTAATTAAGGTACATCCCCTGCATTTGCCTGGTGTGAGAATGGGAAACCACGGAAAACCATCTTCAGGGCTGCCGACAGTGGGGTTCGAACCTACTATCTTCCGAATACTGGATACTGGCCGCACTTAAGCGACTGCAGCTTTCGAGCTCGGTGCGCGTCTTCTATAATGCCATTAATGTAATCAAACTTGAACTGATTAGTACTAAATAGTTTGGTTTTCAACTGTTAGATTTTCTACCATAGGTTTACTTGCTGTATCTTGCGTGGTAAACTCTAATTATTCCGTAAATAAATTTGTAATTTTGAGTTTCGGCAACCTGGTTCTTAGGAATTTGTTATATATCAAAGTTGTCTACACTATTGCTGGTTCCTTCTCCAATATCAATCAACCTGTCAGAATTTTGTAAATATTTTCTTTAGCCAATTATAATCGGGGGTGTGTTCAGGAATCCTTCCTATCGGTAAAGAGTTCTGGAACCTTCCTTTGAAAAGTACTATAAAAGCTGGGCGCTTTAGGGCCGTGTAGTCTTTATCTTGCTCCAGTTACTTAAGTGCGGCGTGTCTTAACAGAGGCGGGGGCCGCGGGCGGCGTTAAGGAAGGACCAGCAGGGCAAGGTAATGGCAGAATTTTCATAAATATGTGATTGCTCTTGCAGGTAGTTTGACGGGTAGGTTTCGACCTATTTTTTTTAATGTAAATTTCTAAGTTGGTAGTTCGAGTGTTGAAATTTCGGCCAGTCTAAGGACTCTGTTTTATTCCCTACTGGGAAATACACTGACTGACAGAGCAAATGCAACACCAAGAAGGAGTGGTCAGAACTTTATGCCAATTGCAGGGTAGACTGACGTCACTGAGGTATGCTCATGATGTGAAATGCGCCGCTGTGCTGAGCACGTAGCGAACTATAAATGGGACACGGCGTTGGCGAATGGCCCACTTCGTACCGTGATTTCTCAGCCGACAGTCATTGTAGAACGTGTTGTCGTGTGCCACAGGACACGTGTATAGCTAAAAATGCCAGGCCGCCGTCAACGGAGGCATTTCCAGCAGATAGACGACTTTACAAGGGGTATGGTGATCGGGCTGAGAAGGGCAGGTTGGTCGCTTCGTCAAATCGCAGCCGATACCCATAGGGATGTGTCCACGGTGCAGCTCCTGTGGCGAAGATGGTTGGCGCAGGGACATGTGGCACGTGCGAGGGGTCCAGGCGCAGCCCGAGTGATGTCAGCACGCGAGGATCGGCGCATCCGCCGCCAAGCGGTGGCAGCGCCGCACGCCACGTCAACCGCCATTCTTCAGCATGTGCAAAACACCCTGGCTGTTCCAATATCGACCAGAACAATTTCCCGTCGATTGGTTGAAGGAGGCCTGCACTCCCGGCGGCCGCTCAGAAGACTACCATTGACTCCACAGCATAGACGTGCACGCCTGGCATGGTGCCGGGCTAGAGCGACTTGGATGAGGGAATGGCGGAACGTCGTGTTCTCCGATGAGTCACGCTTCTGTTCTGTCAGTGATAGTCACCGCAGACGAGTGTGGCGTCGGCGTGGAGAAAGGTCAAATCCGGCAGTAACTGTGGAGCGCCCTACCGCTAGACAACGCGGCATCATGGTTCGGGGCGCTATTGCGTATGATTCCACGTCACCTCTAGTGCGTATTCAAGGCACGTTAAATGCCCACCGCTACGTGCAGCATGTGCTGCGGCCGGTGGCACTCCCGTACCTTCAGGGGCTGCCCAATGCTCTGTTTCAGCAGGATAATGCCCGCCCGCCCACACACTGCTCGCATCTCCCAACAGGCTCTACGAGGTGTACAGATGCTTCCGTGGCCAGCGTACTCTCCGGATCTCTCACCAATCGAACACGTGTGGGATCTCATTGGACGCCGTTTGCAAACTCTGCCCCAGCCTCGTACGGACGACCAACTGTGGCAAATGGTTGACAGAGAATGTAGAACCAATGTAGAACCATCCCTCAGGACACCATCCGCACTCTTATTGACTCTGTACCTCGACGTGTTTCTGCGTGCATCGCCACTCGCGGTGGTCCTACATCCTACTGAGTCGATGCCGTGCGCATTGTGTAACCTACATATCGGTTTGAAATAAACATCAATTATTCGTCCGTGCCGTCTCTGTTTTTTCCCCAACTTTCATCCCTTTCGAACCACTCCTTCTTGGTGTTGCATTTGCTCTGTCAGTCAGTGTATGTAATGTAAGGAAACAAAGAGTGATGCCCTCTGTTGATTCCCATTTAACTTGGTATGGGCTGACTAAAGTTTCTTATTCACTAAAATTGTTAACACTCTTTTGGTATTTAGTGCTTCTCATTTAGTCACAGGGACTGCCTGGCCGAGCCGGTAAAGGCGCGCTCGGCGTAGCAGGTTAAATCCTGGGGGCAAAGGCGGTCGGGCGTAGAGCTAACTACTCTACCCGATCACGTGCCGAGGTTACGAATGGTGGAAACTTTTACCTTTCACCTCTCCAAGTGCCTTCGTGGCCTGTACGGAGATGACTTTGCTTTGTTTTGCATTATTCATCCTGGTGTAGAAAAGGCCATAAGCCCACTTTGGGTTTTAAAAACTTCTAGAAGGAGTGCAAGTGTTTCGCCTCCTACCCTTTTGTTCATGGCCAATCATAATCAGTATTAAGGCCATTTAGAATGGGAACTCATTGCCCCTATATTTATCTTTCTGGAATTGAAAATTAAAAACTGTTGAGCGGAAGACAAGCCCACACCAGGGCTACGTGACTGTAAATACCTTATTTGAAGACTGTCAGGTATAACCTTGTGCGTTATAAAAAATTTATGCCTCGGAGAGGCTGAACTATATTAACTTTGGAGCTCAGACTCCTAGCCTATGTAAGTTAGTGGAGAAACATACTCTTATAATATAGTGTACTTATTCAGAGTTATAATGCTTATTCCTTCATATATTATCATGTTGATAATTCGCCCTAGTTTCTGTACCTGATTTTTGGACTTATAGTCCGGTGTTGTTATCGGAGTTGACAAGCTCATTGTTATTCTATTTAACTATTATTCGTTCCAAATCTTCTATCTGTCCAATTTGAAACTAAAAAAGGTAAGAAATACAATTTCAAAGTTCTACTCTTGTTAATTCCTTGTCCACCCATTCACCCTAGCCACTTCTTACACCTCTGTGATCCACGACATTTCCTCAACAGTTATTATTGAGCTATGTAATGTTATTTTCTTTACGTCCCACTAACTAATTTTAAGGTTTTAGGAGACGCTGAGGTGCCGGAATTTAGTCCCGAAGAAGTTATTTTACGTGCCAGTAAATCTACCGACAGGAGGCTGACGTACTTGAGCACCTTCAAATATCTCCGGACTGAGCCAGGATCGAACCTGCCAAGTTGGGGTCAGAAGGCCAGCGCCTCAACCGTCTGAGCCACTCAGCCCGGCATTATTATTATTATTATTATGTCCGATTCGATGGCTGAATGGTCAGCGTACTGGCCTTCGGTTCAGAGGGTCCCGGGTTCGATTCCCGGCCGGGTCGGAGATTTTAACCTTAATTGGTTAATTCCATTGGCCCGGGGGATGGGTGTTTGTGCTGTCCAAACATCCCTGCAACTCACACGCCACACATAACACTATCCTCCACCACAATAACACGCAGTTACCTACAAATGGCAGATGCCGCCCACCCTCATCGGAGGGTCTGCCTTACAAGGGCTGCACTCGGCTAGAAATAGCCACACGAAATTAAATGTATTATTATTATTATTATTATTATTATTATTATTATTATTATTATTATTATTATTATCTGAAATCAGAAGAAACCAACACGACAAAAATAATGAGCTACTGTAGAGTAGACTACTCTTTTTTAGTTTGTCAGCCGAACTTATGGAATAAAAGTCCAAACATTCTCAATTCAAACATTTCCCTGGTCTCGTAATTAAATAAACACGACAGCTAAGTGTATGATAGGCTACACTTATGCCAAGAATAGTTCAAATGTATTTTCAATAAACAACTTCTTCTCGTGTTTCTTGCAATGTCATTATCTGATGTTCTCTTTAGAGCGTTCGATAGGTGAAGAATTGGGAAAGGACAGGCAATCTATTATCCGAAGCTATCGTCTTACTGGCAGTAATAAGTTGTGAGACAAGAAAGGACAGGAGTAGCTACAAGATAAAGTAAACAAAGTAAATTGTGTTTCTGTGGTAGATGAGACAGACAGAAGAAACCGATAAACTCTCTTTCAGCTTTATTCTGCAGTAAGTACCTATCTGCTATCTATTGTAAACTTTACTTTCAGCAATTTTGTTTCCTAAACTTAAAACAAGTTTTGTAACATCAAGACTGGCAGAAAAATAAGACTCAATTGTTTAACATTCGCTGATAATCTTGCACTACTTGCCAATGATATGTAAGAAGCTAAATTGCAAATAGAAGAACTTGATAACATAGCAAGAAAAGTTGGATTGCAAATTTCATATGAAAAAACAGAAATAATGCCAACCTTCCCTGTTACAGCACCAACCATTACCTTAGCCAATACCAAACCAATTAAAATTGTGAATAAGTTTAAATATCTTGGTGAAATTATAACTTGCAACACCAATGAAAAATCATCAATAGAAAGCAGAACATTTAAGTTAAAAAAAGCACAACGAATTACATGGCCAACGTACAACAAAAAATATCTTTCAATAAATGCTAAACTTCAACATTACTGTTCCGTCATTAAACCTGAAGCGACTTATGCTTGTGAAACACTATTTAAATTGAACACCAGAGCAACAACTGATACACTGCAAAAGGTTGACAGAAGGATACTCAGAACAATCATTAATAAAAAACATCAGGTGGATGGACAATGGAGATTATTGCCTAATGCAGTGGTTTATAGCGAAAGTGAATATATAATAGATACGATGAGAAAAAGAAGAATTGCCTTTTTCTGTCATCTTTATGGATTAAATGATAATAGGATAATAAAACAACTATTTAATTACTTTTGGAAAAGTAAAACAAAAAATAATTGGTTTAAAGAAGTTCAGAATGATTTAGAAGAGCTGAATATTACAATGAAGCAAATTGAAAATAGAGAAGAAGAAAGGATTCTCAAGAACAAACAAATAAGATTGTCATTAAAAACTGTACAACACAAACAATATGTCATATCTGATGAAGAAAGGGCAGCCAGGTCAGCCAGAATGAAGAGATTTTGGGAAAGGAAGAAGATGATGCAAGCTAAATCTTCAGTTAATTCTTTGTTAACGTAAATGTATTTGGGTTTGATTTAAGTGCTCCAATGTGGGCGTAAACTATGTAAATAAATAAAAATAAATAAACGTAAAGGTACGAACCTAGGTCCTGTAATGTTCTTGAGATTTATTTATGATCTCCCTGAGAGAGCAGTAGAGTCTAATACTTGAAAATATTCAAATGTATTTCTTCAATTAACGATTGTGACCCTATACAACTTGGGTTACACAACGTATTACACTTCAATGTCTTTAAATGTTTTTCAACGCCTTTCACAAGAAGAGAAAACGTATTTTTGTTTCAAATTTAAAACATATGGCTTCATTGTGTAGGAACAGTAAATGAGTTGAAGGATCTTGAAATATTATTTGACTGCGAACTAATGTGCATTCCTCATTTACACAAAATACAATTATTAGTGGATCATATAAGACCAAGGGTTTTGTGCTTAGAAACATACGATCATTTAAAGAGGCAATTAGGTGCATTCGTTTGTATAATGCTCTCATGAGACCAAAATTAGAATATACAAGAGTTGTATGTAGCCAAATATAAAATACACGTTACAGAAACTGAAAAATTAGAGAAGGAATTTCTCAACGAATGGCGGTTAAAAGAAAAAGTAGGCCACAAGTATCCACCAATGACACAATACGAATCCGAAGGAGGAATAGTGCCATGACATCTTTCTACAAACCGAGCGAATGGCTGCGCGGTGTGAGTCACGTAGCTGTGTGCTTGCATTCGGGAGATAGAGGGTTCCAACCTCACTGTCATTAGCTCTAAAGATGGTTGTCTGTAGTATCCGATTTTCACACCGGTAGCCTTATTATATTCCATCGTCGCCATAAGATGTACCTGTGTCAGTGCGACGTGAAGCAAACACAAGACAAAACAAATTTTATAGCTTACAAACTAACTGGTTAAATGCTACGGTCGATTACAATCATGCCTCTATAATCTTTTTTAGCAGTATATTAGGGCCGTAAAGGCGCGTTCAGTTCACTCTGAAGGATGTGGATTTTCAATTTCCGGCTAGAAAGACGAAGAATTTGAAAACTAGATGTGCATTTATGGACAGGCACATGGCCCTGAAGTTCACTCAGTTCACACCAGAAATGGGTACCAGGTTAATTCCCGGAGGAAAGGTGGCCGGGCATAGAGATAACCACTAACCTAAAGTAGTACCGAAGTTACGGAAAGTGCAAGCCTTTTAATTCCTTTCGGCCAAGGGTCTTAATGGCCTTCTTTGATTTACTAATATTAAGGTAAAATAAGAGCGCCACACTGTTGCCCGGCTCCTTGTATGAATGGTACGGGTACTGGTGTTCGCTTCTAATGCGATTTTAAGCACGCATTGTTGGTTCCTGTAGCTCGGAGAGCTGAGTGTTTGTGTTCGTCGTAATTCACTTCCCTTCATCCATACATAACACATCACAATACCACAGAAATACGCAGTAGTGAATACATCCCTCCACATTGAATTGGCGTTAGGAAGGGCATTTGGCCGTAAAACGGGGCCAAATTCACATCCAGTACCAACCCCAATGACTTGAGAAGAGGCCGGGCATAGAAAGAAGAAGAGTAAGAGTAATGGGAGGAAGAAGGGAATTAAAGGGGAAAAGCATGACAAGCTGTTAAGTATAAAGAATGGTTTCCCGTGATTTCCCTTTTTCACACCAGGCAAATGCTGGGGCTGTACCTTAATTAAGGCCACGGCCACTTCCTTCCAATTCCTAGGCTTTTCCCATCCCATCGTCGCCATAAGACATATCTGTCGGTGCGACGTAAAGCCAATAGCAAAAAAAAAAAAAAAAAAGTATAAAGAAACCCTGTTGTGCGCAATAAATAAGCTTCGCTTCTCTCGAGGACGTTGTTAAGGTACCTTAGCAACACTTGCGGTTTAAACCAGGGTTTGTGTAGTCAAACTCAATGACCTCCTTTAATTCTTAAATTCTTTTTACAAGTTGCTTTACGTTACATGAACAAAGAGAGATCTTATGGCAACGATGGGATAGGAAAGGGCTAGGAGTGTGAAAGAAACGCCCGTGGCCTTAATTAAGGTACAGCTCCAACATTTGCCTGGTGTGAAAATGGGAAACATAGGAAAACAATGTTCAGGGCTACCGACAGGGGTGTTCGAAACCCACTATCTCCCGAATGCAAGCTCACAGCTGCACGCCCCTAAGCGCACAGCCAACTCGCTCGGTACGTCTCTAATTAATCGTATGACGACTTTATAAATGAAGACTGGACATCAATAACGGGCTAAGTGCCAAAACAATTAAAAAATGTTTAGACCCGAAAAAGTGAGCTCTGTGCCATTGCCAACAACCTATAAAGCGGGTCAACTGTCATGATCATGATTGTAGTGCATACAAGGCCCGAGAGATGGCATGAGAGGTATGTGCCGGGCCACTGGTGAAACTATTACGGGCTATGTGCCACCGAGCTTTTACTGTTGATTCTGAGGGTCATGACAACAACATCGCTGTGAATTTTAACCTTAATTCTTTTGAGTAAAGCCGGTTGTGACTGTGCCTTCAGTTTATTGAGAGTTTATAATTTGTGGTAGTACATTTTAATAACGATGGAATTAAACAGTGACACAAGCAAAAAATAAAAATAAAAGGTAGAATCAATGTTTTATTCCCGTCAGCTTTCATGCTACAATCTGTGTGTCCATGTTGGTGACAACAAGAAGGGGCTCGTGTATTTGTGGCACGAGGGTATGAGTGGCTGAGGCGGTAATTAATTTGCTTCATGCCTGTTTAAAGCACTCAGTAGTCCTGAATTTGATAACTGCATTGGCCAGAACAAGAACAAAATGATGATGTTTCTTTAGATTTACTTGACAATTACTGGCAAGTATGATGAGATAAAACAAAAATTTTTAGTCTCTGGCCATTCATTTTTATCTTGTGACAGAGATTTTGCACAGATCGAGAAACGTAAAAGGGTTGAAAATTATCAAGTTCCTAAGGACCTGGTCGAACTTATGGTGAATGCAACATCGAACAATCACTTTACGGTTACTATGCTTCAACCTGATGACTTCTTTGTTTTTAAAAAAGCAGCTGATTCATACATCAATACGACAAAACTAAATATTTCCAAATGCAGTTGGATTAAAGTTCAAAAAGCCGCACCCGGAGTCGACAAGACGAGAACAGTTTTTAATGAATTTGAAGCATGGAGCACTTGCAAGGTTCTCAAGCAAGAGGTTACCACTAATATATTCAAGAACTTGGTTTTACCATCACAACCGTCTCAAAACAACTTGTCAGCTGTGAAGAAGAGAGATCTGCAACAGATGCTGCCGTACTTGAAGGAAGAGAATCGATCATTCTTCGAAGAATTAATCAATTAAAATTGATTTGTATTCTTCCAGTAGAAAAACTGACTTTCTAACTAGAAGTAAAGCAAGAAGAAGGTAAACTGTAGTTAAATGCTTGACAATGTACTATGGCACTTTTTATTATTGTAGAATTACTGAAATAAACCATTAAAATTAATGAAAAGTTTTTGCTGATACATATGTGGCACCTAACACGTTCTACATTTTGTGGACTAAAATTTTATTTTTCATTCATGAGAGAAAGGAAATTAAGAAAGAAAAATGCATTAGGAATATGAATCTTACCCTAGATAATAAATATAAAATATTGTTAAGGTATTTTGCCAACGGCCGTAGCCGTGTTGAAACACCGGATCCCGTGAGATCTCCGAAGTTAAGCGACATTGGGCGTGGTCAGGAGTTGGATGGGTTGCCACGCGCTGTTGGTGGGGGGAGGGGTAAGGGAATGGAGGAGCGGAAAGGAACTGGCCACCCTACCGCACGTAAACTCCGGCTCAGGAACACCTCTGCGGAGGTTCGGACCTGCCTTCGGGCAGAATAACCCTTACCTACCAAGGTATTTTATCAAAAGATTTTTGAGAAAAACAAAAAAATTTGAATAACTAAAAATCAACTTTTTGGCACTTAGCCCATTATTGATCTCCAGTCTTCAAATAGACTAGCGACACCCGAACACTTCGCTACACGCACAAACCACCATGAATTTTAAGAAGGAAGTTCATTGATAAATGCATATTGTCAATGAGTTACATTAAGGCCCGGTTTCACAGTATACGCTTAAGCCTTAGATCGGGCTTAAGCGGGAGCTTAAACTCTGGACGAGTTTCACAGTGGGGAGTGCAAGTTGTAAGCCGAGCTTATCTGTTGACTGGCTTAAGCTGTATGAAACTGAGGTTTAAGCTAAGGATTCAGATCAGATTGTAGAGCGCTGGCCCTCTTATAGCCCAACTTGGCAGGTTCGATCCTGTCTCAGTCCTGTGGTGAAGGTGCTCAAATTCATAGTTAGTGGGACTTAAAACCAATAACATTAATAAATAACTTATATTTCTGAATATATTTCGAGGCTCAAGAGACAAAAATGTCGGTCGGTCACTTGCTTTCTTGGCTTACGCTGCGTGAACCATCAACGATAGACCCCAAGTGTAAGTGTACGAATTGTAGAGCATAGAAACCTCTACAAAAAAGTCCGCGATGGTATATACCTATTTCCAACCGTTTGCCCTCTAGAAACGATGTATAACCTACAAGTCAATCAATCATAGGCTACGGATGTAAACAAAGATGAGAATTGAATCACTGCGCATGAGCAAGCATTACCAACTTCGGAGATGTTCAGCTTAGTAAAGCTGCACATGGTCCCCCTACTGTGAAACTCGTAGTGTTTAAGCCAAAGAGTAAGCCTTGCTTAAGCGGCGTGCGTGGCTTACTAAAGCTTCGGCTTAAACTCAAACTGTGAAACCGGGCCTAAGAGAACCAGATCCATCGCGTTATTCGTATTAAAGTCCCAAAATATATTACGTAAGATATATTTTAGCTTCATTTAACACCAGCTACTGCCAGCAGTTTTGTTCGCATATATTCAGAAATAAACAACATCATCGACACCTATCTATGTGTTGATGCGCACACATTAAAGCGATAGTAAGTTGACATACTTGATCTTGAAGGCCCTATTCTAGTTTAGAAGTTACTTTTCAATCAGTGTAACCAGTTGGTTTAGTTACATTTTCTTTGTAAACAACACTGCGTGTTTTATTTCCAGGAGCACAAATAAAGAGATCCTTGCAGCAACTTGCCCTAGCCTATAGCATGCGCGCTCGAAGAATGAAGCTGATCAACTGAAGCTGTGAGCGTCATCTTCGAACATCACCATCTGTTCTTAGGGTCCGCCTGCTCGTAGTTCGACGATTTAATTTCTACTACTGCTATTGGTTTTACGTCCCACTAACTACTTCAACGGTTTCCGGTGACGCCGAACAACTGGAATTTTGTCCCGCAGTTCTTTGACGTCCTGTAAATCTACCGACACGGGACTGACGTTTTTTAGCACCTTCAGATACCATCGTACTGAGCCAGGATCACACCTGCCGAGTTGGGCTCAGAAGGCCTTAACCGTCTGATATTTGTTTACCGTTTTCGGAGGTGATATCTCAACAAGTATCATTCGAAATACTGTGCTTCCTGTAGGCAGCGTTTTAATCGAAATTACATTTAGTCGCATATTTTCATCACGTTTCTTAGGTTTTCGCAATAAACGTGCGAACACTTCACCATTCTGTAAACGGTAAAGAGGAAAGCCATAAAACCGCTTATTGTGAACTATCTGTCGAAAATAATTTTCCGGTATCTTTTTAGTAAATCTAGGTAAGATTTAAAAATCACTTCCTTGTCGTTTTAGCTCCACCCTCAATCGTTTGCGAATGCCGGAACATTAAAGAGTCAGGGTCAATCGTTCTTTGCCGACTTACTTTACATTTCCTTTACTGATGCACCTCGTTCTATTTTTTTTTTTTAGTATCCTATAGAGCCTAGTATTAAAGTTAAGAATCTAATTATCTAATTATATAATTAAGATCTAATTATCCTGTGCCACGCCACAGACTAACATTACTCCCAAAATTACAGTTTTATTATCTGTGTAGATTTGTATTAAAGTTTTAGTAAATGTGCTTCGTTTCTAGTATCCAAGCACATGTATCATATTCCTTTTAAGAGCATTCACACTGAGTATAAAATTGCTTACGCCTACCTACATATGCTGTTTTGTTCCTAAACCTTCATTTGGATACCCTTTCCTCTACTAGCTTGGCATACAATTTGGTGCCCGACAAAATTACTGTAAATAAAATTCAGCCATACATTAGCTCAACAGAATCACACTTCTAGAACGTGGAAATTGACACACAGGCTGCCTAAACGGCGTCTAATCAAGATCCGTGATCATGGTAGCTGAAATCACGTGATTATTATTATTATTATTATTATTATTATTATTATTATTATCATTACTATTGTTATTATTATTATTATTATCATTTCTATCTCTTAATCCCATTTCCTTAACAACTGGTTTTAAGTCGCACCGACACAGATAGGTCTTATGGCGACGATGGTACAGGAAAGGGCTCGGAGTGGGAAAGAAGTGGCCGTGGCCTTAATTAAGATACAACCCCAGCATTTGCCTGGTGTGAAAATGGGAAACCACGGAAAAAATCTTCAGGGCTGCCGACAGTGGGATTCGAACCCACTATCTTCCGAATACTGGATACTGGTCACAGAATCCCATTTCCTGACACGAGTTCGTGGCTAAAAGGATATGACATTTATGGCTTGTTTTACGGCCGGATGCCCTTCCTGACGCCAACCTCAGTTGAGGAACTTATGAAGATCAAATGAATGAGGATGATTCAAACTGAGTAAGGAGGTGAAAGGGATCGGCTGTGGACTATGAATATGAACTATCCCGGCATTTGGCTGGAAGTGAAAATAGAAAACCATTCTCAGGACAGCCGACGGTGAGGTTCGAACCCACTCGCTATTATTATTATTATTATTATTATTATTATTATTATTATTATTATTATTATTATTATTATTATTATTATTATTATTTCAAATTTATTTGGAAAGTGATATCACAAACTCCTATCAAAACTGAGTGTTCCCCGATCTAATTCTCACAATAACAGTTAAACCATACACAACAGTCAGGAATAGAAAGTGGATCTCTCATAGGACAAACCTGGCAAAAGAAAATAATTTTAGTAAACTTAAAAAAGAAGAAGAAGAAGAACATCATCATTTCTTGTAAAGTACTTCAGAAGTTCTTGAAGGGTGTGATAATCATCGTGGCAATTCCAGTGTTGACAAGACTATCACCTGTCTGGTGGATATCGTGCACAATTGTCATAAATCTCATGTTTACAATGAAGTCTAGGCAGCTGCTATATTCTGAGGTACAGCCTTATCGTTAATCTGTACTTAAAGGATTATTGCTTCATTTATTCCCATTGCTTCCCTTCTGCTGTTATCGATCAGAGAGAGTTTCTCTTCAATTTTCAACGTTAAGTGGAATCGAGAAACATGGAATGTACTTTTAAGGTAACGCGTTTTACAAGCATTTGTTCTGTTAGTTTATTTTTGTGAAGCAGTTCGACTCTTGAGCAGCAAATACTTCATTCGTCCAGGAAAAAAGTTAACTTTTTAGACATGAACAAGGGATTATTAGAAGAAAAGGAACATTAATAGATAAAATGCAATTAATAATAATAATAATAATAATAATAATAATAATAATAATAATAATAATAATAATAATAATAATAATTGTACCGGAGGTACACCTGCCCCGTGCATTTAAATTAAGAGCCTTTGACAAGGCCATCTAGAACTTGGTCGTCAAACTGTTTGATACATGAAGTTTGGACATTTTTCGAAATATGTCTCTACTATCGACTTAGATGCGCCCTCTGGTGTGAGAATGAACAATTCAATTTTGAAGTAATTTTGTGTAACAAGGTTTCCTAAACTGAATTGTTTATTGTTTGTTTCTGGTATTCAAAAGTTATCAGCACTTCTATGTCTTCCCGTCAACTTAACATGTTGGCCAATTAGAAATTTCGTACATTTATTTAAGTAACCAATAAGAAATGTTTAATATTTATTAAATTAACCAGTAGGAATTGTGGGTGTGTCAGGGCCTAGGCCCAGATGTATCTGGAACTTTCCTCTCCGCTATAAAAGCTGACACATTTCCGGCCATGTTGTCTTTGTGATCGCTCCAGTTTAGAGGTTTTGAGTGTGTTCGTAACGGAGGCAGGGGGAAGGGCTCCTCGTCCATCTTCGGGAGGTCCACCAGCTCAAGGTAATGGCAGATTCTGCTTAACTATGTGATAGTCTTCGAAAGCTAGCTCGAGGGGAAGGTTCCAATTTTCTTTCGCCATGTAACTTTTACTTTTTAATGTAAATTCTCACACAAGTCTAAAGAATTTACTCGAACCTAGGGAATAACGAGTGAAGAACCCTCTTGTATTCTCTCTCAACTTGATATTGAGGGGACTATGATTTTGGAACCTTTAAATTTATCTCTTAATTTTGTAGACTTTTCTCTCTACCTAGTCACCTCCGTAGCCTCTGTAACGTCGGGCCATAAGTCCAAATAGGGTTTTACGTATTTCATGTGAATTTCAAGGACTGCATGGTGAAAGGGCTCCCTCGTCCATCTTCGGGAGGTCCACCAGCTCAAGGTAATGGCAGACTCTGCATAACTATGTGATAGTCTTTGAAAGCTAGCTCGAGGGAAAGATTGATTTTCGACCAGTGCCTTTAACCTTTTGTTTTTACCAAAGGCCACGTAGTATGGATTTTTGTTACCCCTGTTAAAGCCAATTGCATTCTTTTACTTTTAAGATAAATCTGACTGTTGAACCTACAAGACAGTGTCTATTGTTTGTATATATGTATATAAGTTGTGCCATTCGTAGGCCTGGAATGTTGGAGAATAACATCCTAGGAAGTAATAGTGTACTGCAAAGACGCTCGCCCTACTGGTGTAAAATTGGGAGATCCGTCTCCTTGTGTATGTAGTGAAGGGAGCAAATGGGCTCTTGTTAAATTTGTAAATAGGGAACTTCAAGCTCAGGTTGTTAATTTGTTGTTATATGACCTTCTAACACTGTCACTCAAGCTCACGAGCTAGATTTTGTATCTGATTGTTTGTTATTTGCTAAGCAAGTGTAAAATTTAAAAAGAAAAGAAAAAAAGGAAAAAGAATTATAGCTCTAATTTTAAAGTTTTAAATTCATCTTTTGACTTTTGTGTATCCAGCCATTATGCCCGCACCTTCCTTCACATCTGCGTTCCACGGTATCCCCATAACATCAACAACAATAATAATAATAATAACAATAATAATCGTTCCGGGGATTCTGTGGAACTTAGAGGTGTAAGTGCGGGCTTTAATGGGCGGGCAGAGAAAAGATGAGAGCATAATTTAAAAAAAATTAAAATTTGAAATGTTATTTCTTTCCGTTCTTTTTTTCTGACTTTGAACTTGATAAATAGTCTGAATGAACAATAACAAATAACAGTTAAATGGAAAATGATGAGCTCGTCAGATCCGATCACAGGAAAGGCTTAAGTTAAACAATAATTTACAAAATGAGCTTGTAGCTCCGAAGTTACACTATTGCAAAGAGCACCTTTGCTTCACTCAATTTACACTCTAGGAGACTGAGATGCAAAATTGACTACAGTCAGGCCTCTCAAAGCCGCAAGTTTCTAATCCAAATTTTATATTAGATCACTTTGAGAACAGTATTTGCTGTTTTTACCGCTCGACAGTCTGATTCACAATTGACTATGAATCGTTCGAAATTAAACAGGGGCAATAAGTGCCTATACTAAATGGCCTACATGTACAGAAAGAAAAGTTTTAAGAAAATCGGCCATGAACAAAATGCTAGGAGGCGAAGCACTTGCACTCCTTTAGACATACACTTTGAAAAACAGCAAAAATCCTATATGGGCTTCAGGCCCGAAATTACAGAGGCTAAGCCTGTACTACAGAGGGTGACTAGATGGCGAAAATATTAAGTTCCAAACTAGTGTTAACAATTTAGAAATTTAGGAAAACAGAATCAACCCCATACCAAGTTGAATGGGAATTAAAAGAGGATGACCAGTCTTTATTCTCTAAGTTACATATTTCCCCGCAGGGATTTGAATAGCGTCCTTAAAGTTGACTGAAAAATTACATTTATAAGATGATGTTAAACTATATAAATTTATATTAAGAATGGATCTTGAAAACTTCCCCTCGAGTTAGCTTCCTAGAGCTGTCATATTATATTTAAAAGATGTCTGCCATTACTTTGAGCTGGTGGGTCTTCCGACGGCGGGCAAGGCTTTCCCCTGTCTCCACGAACGTATGCACTCTAGACTGGAGCAAGGAAGAAAACAAAATGGCCCAAAAGCGCCCAGCTTATATAGCAGTGTGCTTACCGCCATGAACATACATACATACATACATACATACATACATACATACATACACACTGAACCCATGACCTTTGTGCACTAAGAATATTATGTATTAAATTGTCAATTGGTATAAGAAGTTCGATTTCTTGATAGCGCGGTGTTCAGACGTGGCGAATGGATGGCTACCTTCTGTCCCACGCTCTGGGAGACGTGACGACATTCGCACGTGTCGACGGCGGAAGAATCCAAGTGATTTTTGTGGGCTATTTCAGAAGAGCGCGTGTGTATGGCGTACCCAAGCCAAGTCGACAAAATATAGTGCCTATCAAATTAGGTTATTTATCCAGCTAATTGAATATGTATAAATTTTAAATGTCCATGATCACTACCGCCGGAAATGTAGCAAGTATGTAGTCACCTTCAAAACTCCTGTAATTACAGTTTAGTTAAGTCAGAAAAGTTACGGAAATTTTCTTGGCGGCAAAGGGAGATGCCCGGTGAGGGGGTGGGGTAGTTTCTATAAATAAGAAGTGACGCCATGATGAAGACCCTGCATTTTGTATCACGAGGCTGAAGACAGAAGGTTGAGCTGCTCTGTAAAATCGAACGACAAAAGTGGACTAAGTCAACCAACAGATTTTAGCCGTTGTGGCTGGGGTCTTGACTCCATGTCGAGATAGTGTTTCTTGAGTGGAAATAATTGTACCAAAAAGGACGGTCAAGGTACCGAATAAATTTGTACAGTATTAAAAAAAGTAATTCGTGTGCGGAAATCCATCGTGTGCGCTCAACAAGAACAAGTGAAGGGCATTTTCTTTTTTTAATGCTTTATTTCCAGGAAACCGGAAGAATAAAATGATCTGTACAGCCAGAAATGTAAAAATGGCTAAATAAAAATGTCAGGGTCACAGGTGAGCCCTATGATGAACGCTGGCGTGACTTACCATCTTACCACCTATTATATCTTGTTTCATGATGTCTAAATTATCTGTATTTGAAGGGGGTATATACGACGCAGTTGGTCGTCCCTATGTGGTTTTTGTAAATGTCAGAATACGACGAAAAAGGGTCATTTGTTTTATTTTCCACTTGGATAAATTTTCGAAGTCTTGCGAGTGCCGTATTATGTTGTAAAACAAGGTTAGTAAATAGGGTTTCGAAGTGATATCACGTCCAATGTAGATCGTCATTTCCGTGTGTTTATTGCCTATATTTTGTGATGTCAAATTAAGATGTTCATTCGACGTAAACATTTTCTGTCTGAATTTTGACGTAAATAATATAAGAAATCCATGGTTACCCATTTTCAAGCGAGTAGAAGCGCGCTGTCGGGTAAGAGTATAGAGTGATGAATTTGGTTACGGAGTGAAACGTTTAGGCCCATTTAAACTGTGTCTGACTGACAAATAGATTTAGTAGAATTTTACAGTCATTTTCGTGAACATCCAGTTATTAAAATACGATATCATTTTATGCGAAGTTATTCATTATTAAAGCACTGTGCATTATGAGACGTCGTGGATTCTAGTAAGGATTTTATTCCAGTTCTTTTGTCAGTGATAGTCGTGAGTTTGGGAAACAGAGGTTAGTATTGTCGTGTGAGTCGAGATGAGATTTATGAATCAGGCGTTGGAGACCTGTCAATGAAGCCGGGACTTGTGGAAGCCCGAGGAAGGTTTTGTATAATGTTTGGGGATGGAAAGTAGAAGTAGGGAATCCACGCCGGTATTAATTTGCGACGTGTACAATTAGTGTGGGCATTTTGAAGTATAATCTATGTGCATTTTGTTGGTTAGAATATCGTATTTGTGTAATTATGTCGGCAGAGTTTAAAGGTTGCATCCTGAGGGGCCAGTCAGGTAGAACGATCAGATGTCTCATATCACTGCCAAGCGAGGGTTGGGGCGAAATGCCGTCAGCTGATAGGGGCTTGCTGCTCGAATAACAGAACATGCAGAGTGTGTTACGCATTGAATTGAGATTGCATTTCTCGGCAGAGGATAACGTTAAATGTTGGATTTAGTTGAAATTTTCATCCGGGAATAACGTGTGTGTTATTAGATACTGTAAATTTGTTTAATTGAGAACGTAATGTGCATTTCAGACCACGAACTTAGAGTATGATGAGCAAGGTTAGCCAAATTCAGGGTTGTCCAAAATATAGAGCGATGGTATTGATGATTGTCTGTGAGGGGTGCGCAAACTTTATGAAATGTTATGAGGAGATATGACATCGTAATTGGCTTACATTATACGGTGAATTTTGGTTTGTACGTAATTATTAGGGTTATCCAAGTGTTAATAATGGCTAGGGTTAGATTAGATTTAAACTGGACATGAATGATGTAATAGTTCTTTTCCAGCTACTGGAATCAACGATAGACATCCGACATGATTAAATTAAATTATGTCAAGATTTGTGTAGGAATTTGTGAAGTAACCACCCGTCCGTGGAAATAAAATTTGTCGTTCTTTAAGATTTCATTAAATCATTTAAATCTATTTAATTATTAAATTCAGTGAAAACCGTATTTGAAATAACTTTACAATCAAGCGAATAATTTGAAGATGCATTCTGGAAATCGTAGTTTATTTTCTGGGGTATATGTAAATGTTAACGTAACGATTAAGGGGACATATCCGAAGGTAATGGATTTTACTGCCACGAAGTATTGTGAGCATTGTTGTTGTTGCATGATTTGACTTTGTTTGATTGAGCAGAAATGTGCTGGGGATAGTAAAGTGGAAACTTTGGTCATCAACCGATGTAACTTAAGTGTGTTTAGCCTTCAGCTTAGAAATTTGGATGGTCAGAGGGTCATCAACCTCAGTGACTTAGATTAGGGCCATATGCCACTGCAGCATCATTTTCCTTTCGGTCATCATCCACAATGACTTTAAAGTAACTTAGAAGTTAGATGTCGGTCCATGACATAGTCGCTGGTCACATCGATTCAATTAAGGGTCCATGCCGTTTAACCACTCTGTGGCACACACCGATTGGACTGCCTTAATTATACCCAGAGTCCAGAGTTCGTGTTACGAGGTCTGGACCATAAAGAATCACTATGATGGTACATGTAGTCTCACATGGAAGCCGAATTTAAGAATTTCCAGACTTTCCTTCATTAAATAATTAATAATTGAGACAATGGTTTCTAGTAAGAATGCCCATCAGGCAGTTACGTCAAAGGCTCACACCAGTGTTCTGACCTTCTATGTAAAAATGATTGTCCAGTGGACACGATTGAGTTAAATGATACCGTTGATAACTCAGGAATACTTCAGGAATCACTTGAATAAATAGGAACCTTTTTTAAACAAACCTTTCATTTGAGTAGATAGATTAGAATTGCTGATCGCTACCTTTACCTCAGCAAGTGACGAAGAACCCGATACGACCCAAGAGACAGAGCTCATGAACTTTTGCTGATAGGTAAGAAAGGTAGGTATCCTTCAGTATGGACCAAAGGGTTCAATACACACATACCATACATACATACATACATACATACATACATACATACATACATAGATACATACATACATACATCAGGGTATGGAATGAATAATTTTTAATAAAAAGTGAGTGAGTAGTGAGTAAGATATTAGCTACATGTCCATTGAAGTCATCTTTTGAACAGATAAAGCTTAGGTAACTTGACGGACCACACGCAGGTAAGGAACTAATGAGAGTATTTGTCCGCACAGAATAGAGATGATCAAGTTACTCGCCACATAATACGAAGCCACGTAGCCACTTTCAGCCAGACGGCTCAGCTTGATTCCTTACTCTTCTTTCACTACCCAGAAACTGAATAAAGTGGTGAATTGCCTGCAGGGTCAGCTCAAGAGAAAAAGGCTGTGTAGTAATTTTATATGATCATGTCTCATTTAGAACGGCACTAAAGTATGATTACACGAATCGTACACTGCAACACAGAGCTGTACTCTTTATGACGCACGCGGAATCTTGAACTGATGTTAAACAAGCAAGGAAGTTTCAATTTTTAACTCACCCGAGCGAGGTGAGTGCACGGTTCGAAGGCGCGTAGCTGTCAGGTTGCATTTTTCGGGAGATGGTGGGTTTGAATCCCACCGAATACAGTCCTGAAGATGGTTTTCCATGGTTTCTCATTTTCACACCAGGCAAATGTTGGGTCTGTACTTTAATTATGGTCATGGTTGCTTCCTTTCAAATCCTAACCCTCTCCTATCTTTGCGTCGCCGAAAACATTCGATGTGTTAATGCGACGTTAAACTAGAACAGGAATTAGGGATTGAGTTACTTTTCAAAGGAAATATTCGATAGATAGGGAATATACCACCTGATCAAATTTCGAGAAAACTTCATTTTCAACCCTTTCACTTTTTTAAAAAAATGCTACTTATTCGGGGCGTCGACCTAAGAAGATAATTATTTGTGAACCTGCGTGTTTCTGGAAATGGCGGAAGTGTAAAGTGTTGAATGTAAGGAAAGGAACATTAAGGACGACACAAACACCCAGTCCGCAGGCCAGGGATATTGATCATTTACAATGAAAACCCCTGACCCGGCCGGGAATAGAGCCCGGGGCCGCCGGGTGACAGGCGGACGCGTTGCCCCCTACACCGCGGGGACGGACACCCTTTCACTTTGTACGGACACAAAATTTCCACACTTGCTTAACGCGTTACCAGGGGGTTCTGAGCAGTCATCTTCTCTACCGTTAGAAAGAATATTTATTGGAAAATTATTTCTCACGATAAGAAGACATTTCACTTACTAGCGCTTCTTCTTCTTCTTCTTCTTCTTCTTCTTCTTCTTCTTCTTCTTCATCTACCACTTTTTCTATACCTGTGTAGGATCACAGATGCGAAGGTATAATGATTACTCAGACGCGATTGAAATCACCGACCCGATCAGAAAACGAACCCGGAACCCTCTGATCCTAAGGTCATAACGCTGACCATTCAGCCAAGGAGTCGGACATTTCACTCACCAGCATATTATTATTATTATTATTATTATTATTATTATTATTATTATTATTATTATTGTTGTGCGGATCCTTGGCTGAATTTTATACACCGAGGTCTTCGGTTCATAGGGTTCCAGATTCAATTCCTTGCCGGGTCGGGGATTGTAGTCACGACTCGTTAATTTCTCTAGCTCGGGGCCTGGGTGTTTGTGATCATCTCAATACACATTTTCACAGACGGACAACACACTACACTACCAACCACCACAGAAACACATAACAGTTCATATGTACCTAAACATACGGTTGGTGTCAAGAAGGCTATGTGGCCATAAACTAGGGCTTATTTCACATCAGTGCTAACCCCAGATAATTGGGAAAAAGGCCAGGTAATAATAATAATAATAATAATAATAATAATAATAATAATAATAATAATAATAATAATAATAATAATAATAATAATTTACGATAATTATAGAACAATTTAAGAATCGAAGATCCCAGAAAGGGCGTTTTATGAAAAATATTACCTATTTTACGAAAGCAACGTAGTCCCTATGCATTGGAGATACGACCTTGGAACAATATTAAGGTCAATAAATATAGGCTACTAGCGGTAGTTTGTCTCCATGGCTAAATAATCAGCGTCGTGGCCTTTGGTTCAGAGGGTCCTAGGTTCGATTTCTGGCCACTTTGGGGATTTTAACAGCGTATAGTTAGCCTAATTTTACTCACTCGGGGACGGAGTGTTTGTGTTAATCACAATACACACCTCTTCATATGCAAATGAGACAAACACATACACACACAATTAACTACCAGCCACTATAGAAACACACTGACGTTAATACACTATATCACTCTACACAGGATACGGTGTCAGGGAGGGCACGCGACCGTGAAAAAGGGCCAAGTCTACATTTGCGATACAGTTCGCACCTGCAACCTCGCCAGGGTGGGGGGGAATTCGGCAGAATAAGAAACAAATACTAGCAAACGTGCGAACGTGAAACTACTTTATAAGAATATAATTGAATTTAATAATAATCACACTGCTGAATTTCCTATTTAAGTTTCTTCGTGTCACTGTGAGGAAATTAATGTTATTGTCCCGTGGGATCTCCAGTTTTTCATGGTTTCCCACCATAGGGATCCGTCCGATTCGTTGGCTGAACGGTCAGCGTACTGGCCTTCGGTTCAGAGGGTCCCGGGTTCGATTCCCGGCCGGGTCGGGGATTTTAACCTTAATTGGTTAATTCCTACAGCACGGGGGCTGGGTGTATGTGTTGTCTTCATCATCATTTCATCCTCATCACGACGCGCAGGTCACCTACGGGTGTCAAATAGAAAGACCTGCACCTGGCGAGCCGAACCCGTCCTGGGATATCCCGGCACTGAAGGCCATACGACATTTCATTTTTACCATAGGGATCCGACTTCCCATTATTTAAAATATCGCTCAAGTATTGGCCGGGATTCGAATGGTGACCTCCTTCGTGGGATGCCTGTGATGATTTGACTTGGCTGTTGCATTACTCACCGACCGCTTCAGTTATCACTAGCATATTTCCTGATGAACCTCCGGTACACAACACTTGTGTCGTCTTCCCAAGTCGACAATATTGGGGTTTCCGAAGCTGCAGGTATCATTCATTCTTTCCGTTTACCACAGCGACGCACTATTTATGGAAACGCGAGACTTTTTCTCTCTCATCTCTTTTAGTAAGGGTTTGAATGTTACCACAGTTCCCCCTGCCTGCGGGCTCACTGGTTCAGACGGTAAAACGCTGATTTTCTGAACTCAAATTGGCTAGTTCAATCCGAGCTCAGTTCGATGATATCTGAAGGGGCTCAAACTGCGCCATTCTCGTGTTGTATTCCCCTGTGGGTGTGGGCGGTAGAATAACACCACGGTACTCGTGCCCGTCGTAAGAGGCGACTAAAAGGGGCCCAAGGGCTCTAAACTTTGGAACGTGGTTGGCGACCACGGGGCTACAAGGCTCCTCACTTCCGTCTATCCTATCCAACCTCCCATCGTCAACACTTGTTCTTTTTCAACCCCGACGGTATAAGGTTCCTAGGCCTAGGAAGTCTTTCATTTTCACGCATTCCTGACCCTTGTCTTACTTTGGCTGATACCTTCATTTTTCGAAGTGTCGGACCCCTTCAATGTTTTCCTCTCCGATTAGTGTTAATAGAGGACGGTTGCCTGGTGTACTTCCTCTTAAAATAATCATCACTACCACCTCGTGTTGTAAATTCACTAGCACGTTAAATAAATCATTCGGGGCCAAATTCCGGCACGTCAGAGTCTCTTAATCTGTGTTATTTATTATTATTATTTATTTTCCTATACCTGTTATGATAGGCACTATGTGAACTAAGCAATGTCGCTGTCATCTTAACGACGTGCCCTTAGGAATTATAAGCCGGCCCCGTGGTGTAGGGGTAGCGTGCCTGCCTCTTACCCGGAGGCCCTGGGTTCGATTCCCGGCCAGGACAGGGATTTTTACCTGGACCTGAGGGCTGGTTCGAGATCCACTCAGTCTATGTGATTAGAATTGAGGAGCTATCTGACGGTGAGATAGCGACCCCCCGGTCTAGAAAGCCAAGAATAACGGCCGAGAGGATTCGTCGTGCTGACCACACGACACCTCGTAATATGCAGGCCTTCGGGCTGAGCAGCGGTCGCTTGGTAGGCCAAGGCCCTTCAAGGGCTGTAGTGCCGTGTTTTTTTTTTAAAGGAATTATAAGGACAACACTGTTAGTGGCTCACCTTCCGCAAAGTCTGTTCTATTTACAGTGATTAATATGTTCAATGACTTTGGAGCAGACCCTCAACAGTAACTCTCCTCTTTTTATCTGTTCCAGCGTTGTTTCCCATACTCAAATCCTGATATTCTTAGAACGTTTCGTAGAGAAACCGCTCTGTCTTTCTTTAAACCATCATAAAACTTAGTTGTACTTCCCAGTAGAAGCGTCTTAAAGCAACCACTAAAGCCATATTTATCACCAGGGATAAATATAACTTCGAAATCGTGCTGAATAACTTACAACGTGAATACGTATGGAGTGAAATATGAGTGGTTCGTATAACTCACATGGCCATTTTCATTGACTTACAGAGTAGTTGTTGGAATTGAGTAGGATTCTCTCAGATGTGACTATTCGTCACAAACCTCCATAATATGTTAGTACAGTGTACCATAATTTAGTCTTATAGAAGGAGATTTCCATGTATTTCCAGGCCCCCAATTTAATGTACCCGGAATAATGTAGTATTCTTTACAGTAAGACATGTTATCAAATTATCATATGGATGTTTAGAGGCAAAATAAAACATTCTCTGGACAGGTCAAGAACGAACCTAGCAGGCCACGATTTCGGCACTATGTGAGTTAGAGAGGTTATTTTTACATTCCATCACCTTTGTTTCAAGAAGTTCTAATGGTACTTATTTTCACTACAGTCAGAACCCCAGTGTCGTATGCTTCTCTAGGTTTTCAGTTTCTCGACATCCTGGCGGGAAATCGATCTCGCATCATTCTTCGCCTGGACAACCATCACATAAGATAATAACTGACAGCTAGATCAGGCCTACTGTTCAAGGCTAGGAATCTCATGGCTGAAATGGAATATGTTGGAAAGATCATGGAATTGTCCCTCGAAAGCATACCTACATCATTGAGAGTCTGGAAAACATGTTCTCTAGAATGATAACATCTCTAGTTCTCGACCAGTGAAGTTAATGTCTATCCGGGTCGACCTCAATGAGGCCATTGGTAAATTGTTTTCTTTTTGCTCCCAAGATTCCGGGTTCGATCGCAGCTGAGGTCGATAGCGTTTCGGGATGTTTTAATGCGATAACTTCCTGTGGTGGCTTCTCGCACATGAAATAACTCTTGCGGAACAAAATTCCGATATTCTGGCGTCACACACTCACTCAACGTACATCTATTCTTGGAAGAAATCACAAATAGGTGATATAGTTTCTGAAGACTCGACTACAACTGTAACCGTCCAGGCTTCTCCAGCCAGACTAATTTAATGTACTATCATTTTACGCGATATCACTCGATATCAAGTTTATCCGCCATCGGCAATTATTCGTAATATCATATTTATTCAACGTCAAGCATTTGTAAATAAGGCTTTTGCAATCATATTATATAATTATAACATCATTTATTATTTAAATTATTATATTAGGTAGGATAGGAATTCATTATGTACTGTAAATATGGTCAATATGTTGAGACATAGTTTTTGTCATTTCATCTCATATTTGTGTATACGGAAAAGGTTATTCTTATAGCGGGGGAAAATTACATGAGTCATTGGGTTAAACTCATGAGCCAAGGCAGTAAACAGCGAACCGCGCACGAGGCTTGCTATGCGGAAAGCTACATCATCGCCACGCCTACTGGTCTTGTCAAGAAGAAAGAAGAGGGAGATGATAATGCGATCTACGAATCAGATGCTTCGTTATATAGAGAATTGATATTGAGCTATTATCAAGAGTGGGGAGAGCCCGGTGATATATTATGTAGCGCGGAGCATTCCTTGATTCACGGAGTCTCGGATACTGACTCACATCGCTACTTCTGCTGAGAACCTAACTACTATTAGAACTTCTACTGTGAACATCTACTTTGAACGACGTTATTGATTTTGAGACAGTGTGTGGTCGCTCCGCGACATAGTTATTTTTGTACAGTGTGTTGTCGCTTCGATACAGTACTTAGCTGCGGTTATGTTATCGAATCTGCGTGAGACGAAACAAGCTTACGGCTTGTGTTATATTCAGTAAATCTTCTGGACGAAGAACTATGTATAGTTCAAGTCCATGGAATTTGGTACAAGTCTGTACCGTATAAATAGTATAGCTCAGTTGGATTGAGATTTCTACTAACATGGAAAAATTCATATCTCTGAATTTTCTCCTCATACGATCAACGCTGATCAGTTTTTACAAGTATAGGGCCAATGTCTAATTTAAAGACTAGGCAATTAGGGAGTGCTAGTCCAGATAACCCGTACCACATCAGAGAAGGAAGGATGTCCATGGAGCCAATTCTACATCGAGAAGAAGAGAACGAGTAACCACGGAAACCAGATGACTTCAACGGAAACTGCAATTGGTGAGCTTCAATTAGATAAAGCAAGCAATTAGTAATTTCAGTAACGTAAATTCTAAATCCCTCCACGCTTTAAGGAACTTTTCCGATTCATCTCATTTTTTTGTATAATAAATTCATTTGTATTTTATATTGCGTTAATTTTCTTTCTCAAACGATACTTAATGGTTAATTATTTAAAATCCTACCCCTGTAATTTAAGTATAAGTCTCTATGCTAGTAAATATAAATTTTGCTTTACAGTTTTGTTTAAAACTGTAACGCTGGCGCACATACATCACATAGAGAAATGGGAAACCATGGAATATTAATTGTTTCTATTTACGTGGCAATTTGCGGGCAAGCCACATATAGTTTATTTGATATTCATGTGTCCCAAGGTATTAACTTTCGTCTCCTCTAGTGAGAAGCTTAGGGTCGAACAGTTACACAGCTAGTAGGCACTCTGTGAAACTTCCTTTGTTTTACTGAATGGGCAGGAGGCATCTCAATTGGTGGAGAAATGATTAATAATTTGAGAGTTTCGAGATTTTTTGTCAACACAATTCTCGTTGCCAGTAACAAAGACGAACTTGCTAACTTATTATATAGCAACAAATGAAATTGCGAGCACAGTCTATGTACTAAATATAATCATTAGTAAATTCAAAGTAATGGTAAGAGACCGAGGAACACAGATCCAGCTGAGAGGTGGAATAAGGGATCTGGAGGTAGAACACGATTTTGTCTACTTTAAATCAGCTATCCGCGAAATGGGGAGTAGTGCGGCAGATACTGTATGAGAAAAATGAAACAACTTATGGGGAATAACCATGAAGAAATTCACCAAGACATGGAAGAACAACGCAATAACAAACAACACAAAGATTCGCCTCGTTGAAGTTCATATTTTCTCCGTTTCGCTATATGGTAGTGAAATATGGACCCTAAAGGCCAGAGACTACCAACCCATCGATACGTTCGAGAAGTGATATTGGTGGAAAATGCTGCACGTACAGTGGACTGGAAAGAAAACCAATGTGTCCATCATCAAGCAAAACTAACATATTTCCACACGTCTTCCTTCCCACGCCGATTAGTTCTTTTAGCAAATCACAAAAGAGACGGGACCGAGCAAGTTAGCTACGTAGTTTGCGTCACATAGTTTTGAGCTTACATTTGAGAGATAGTGGGTTCGAACCCCACCTTCGGCAACACGCGAATACACGCCAGCATTGCCGCCGAAGCCCCCCCCCCACCCCTTCGCTTTTGTCTACACTGTGTATGGATGCGACTGTTCGGCCACCATTTACTGTGATATGTGTGTTTCATTTGGTCTGAATTTGTACTCCTGCAATGATTTACTAGTTTATATATATATATATGTATACCAATTTGTTTACGTCGCTCCAATACAGATTATTATGGCGACGATGGGATAGGAAGTGTTTAGGATTGAGAAGGAAGCGGCCGTGGCCTTAATTAGGGTACAGCACCAGAATTTGCCTCGTGTGAAAATAGGAAACCACGGAAAACCATCTTGGCTGTCAACAGTGGGAACCCGCCACCTCAATATGTAAGCTGACAGCTACGTGACCCAAATCGAGTAGATTCTCGCTTGGTCGAAATACAGTATATTCAGCAGTTTTCCAGCGATGATGGAAAAATCAAACAGGCAAACATGTACGAAAGCTAAGAGCCACCGATATTGTCTGGAACTGACAAATATCCCATAAAACCGTAAAAAGAAATGGATGTACTTACTGTACAGACATTGGACTCACTGCAATGTTTAAATCGATATTATATGGGCGAAATGTAACTACGACGTACAATTCTCGCTACCAGATTGTGCAATCGTGGTGAATGGCATGGCCAGCACTCCTTCTAGAGAGTTAGAGAACATTATTTAAATGGACTGACTTGCCAAGAGTTAGAAATTAAATGAACACTACGTATAAGTCAACATGGACAGCAAGACAAGTCTTTGTCGTTGTCTTCAAAAGAACACAGTTCTATTCATTCAGGCAATCAACTCAACTTTGAAAACATCCTAGGGATATGATATACGAATTTTAGGTAAATAAAATATAATAAATTACGAGAATATATTCTTTATTTATTCCTAAAAATTACAATCCTTTTCTTAATCATCGTCTTCCAGTCAATTAGGCACCGCCGTCTCGATCCTCCTATCCTGCCTGCTCTACGCAAGCCTTTTTGCGACTACGCTGCGACAAAATTTTTCCGCTAGATGGCAGATATAGACGCACAATGTCCAAACTTTAATGACGACAGCGTACAAACAAGTATGCGGTATGGTCATATGTTCATTGAAGCTCGTAAATTACATCAGTAATATTAAATATCGGCAATATTACCCGTATGAAGTCGCAGTTGGCCTCTTCATGCACAATTTAAAGATTTTCCCAGACGAAGGCTTGGAGTGGTACCGTATCTTTTGTGTTCTTGCCAACGCAATATCAAATAATAGACGTGGTTACGATAATATCACTAACAGTTTGCCGATGTTCTTTGACCTCACACTGTAACAAAATACATTCTGAAAGATTTTTTTTTTGCTATTTGTTTTACGTCGCACCGATACAGGTGGGTCTTATGGCGATGATGGAATAGGAAAGGCCTAGGAATGGGAAGGAAGCGGCCGTGGCCTTAATTAAGGTACAGCCCAGAGTTTGCCTGGTGTGAAAATGGGAAACAACGGAAAACCATCTTCAGGGATGCCGACAGTGGGGTTCGAACCCACTATATCCCGGATGCAAGCTCATAGTTGCGCGCTCCTAACCGCACGGCCAACTCGCACGGTATTCTGAAAGGGAAGACGTCGCAAGTCCTCGTATTACGCTCGTACGTTTGAAGGACGTCGACAATAGAGAACAGCAGCTTAAACGAACTGCTGCAGATGCTTCACCAGAGCAACGAAACTAGGTTTTGGGTATCGAAGTCCTTCTCTCTCCTGATGCATAATCAGTCCCATTTAGCGGTGTCGAAGCTCTAGGCAGTGAGATGTTGCTGACACAAATGTCACACTCCATCTTTTCTTCAACAACACGAACCTAGTACCTGCAAATTAGGATTTGATTTCGTGCTTCTAGTTTGATTGGAATATTATCGTCTGGATATCTGAGGTTGTCCAAAATGTCTGAACATGAATATGTTTTGTGATTGTCCGTCACAATGCTTATCACAAGGAATCCACTATCCTCCATGGCTTTAATCACCTTCTGTAAAAAAATCCGCAGCCTGTTTCCAGTCATTCGACCGGGTCAGGAATGGAATGACTGAAGCCCCATCTAGGAGCGAGGATAGGAATTGTGCCGGCTGCCGAAGCCTGTCGCACCCCTCCGGGGCAATGATTAATGAATGACATATGAAGTGAAATGATGTTCGAGAGTATTGCTGGAATGAAATATGACAGGGAAAACCGGAGTATCCGGAGAAAAACCTGTTTCGCCTCCGTTTTGTCCAGCACAAATCTCACATGGAGTGACCGCGGTCTGAACAACAGAACCCAGCGGTGAGAGGCCGGCGTGCTGCTGCCTGAGTCGCGAAGGCTCTATCACCTTCTGAAAAAAGGTGTAAAGGCACAGATACGAGAGTAATCTGAGGATATCCAATTACTTCCTTTATTAGGTCCTTGCCTAGATAAAGCCGACAGCCGCTTTTCTCTTAATTCCCTTCCAGACGGTATTTCACGGAGTCGTATCTTTTCTGGCTGCGAACAACCTTGCCGAGATTGGCAAAATGGTACATAACAGTTGAATATTTCGGGGAAAGAATCTGAAGTTTCAGTTCTACGAAAAATATACCTTGCACGAACGGAAGAAATAAGTACCAACACCTTAAAATCACTTTTGAAATATCGATAAGCGTATCATGATTAATTCATTTCACAGTTCTATACAAAATATATCTTGTGCGAACGGAAGCGACCAGACACGTTTACTCATTGTACGCAATAACTCAGGTTTTCACACACATTCATGGACCAATAACACAGCGCTACACCCACACCACTGCCTGCTCGATCTGCATCCGATGGCTGCTTATACTGCCTGCTCATTACAACATTTTAACATGGCACTCAATGAAACACTCCGTTTACAAATACCCACAGCAGGTGGCAGCACCAACCGGCTCCAGACCTGTGGGAATGAAATAGCGGGAAATAGGATAGACTGTACTTGTTTTCAGTGAAAATGGTGTACAGCTGCGTGCCTTTCTGCAAATCAAAGAAAGGGAAACCAGAATGCCGTGATATTTCATTCCATGATATACCTTCAAGTACACAATTGCGTCGAAAGTGGTTAAGTATTATATCCAGGGAAGGAAACAGCAAGGGAAGTAAATGGATTCCTTCTGATTATTCCGGGTTTGCAGTCTACAATTCGTAAATGACGATTTCAAAGTGACCAGCAAAACGCGGAAATTAAAAACAGGATCTGTACCCAGCCCTTTCCCTGATTATCCAGCTTATAAACAACCGCTAATTTCAGCGATGATTAAGAGAAGGGATTCAAGCACAGAGACGTCTAACAAGAGCTCTTCAAACACCATTGCAGAAAATGGTAAGCGTAAGGTTTGAAGTATTACATACTAAGTAATATAATATCTGGGGACACTGTAATGTTAATGTGAAGGTACAAAACAGAATAATATGCTGTCATAGATTCCATTGTCCGCCTCTGTGGTGTAGTGGTTAGTGTGATTAGCTGCTAACGCCGGAGGCCCGGGTTCGATTCCCGACTCTGCTACGAAATTTGAAAAGTGGTACGAGGGCTGGAACGGAGTCCACTCAGCCTCGGGAGGTCAACTGAGTAGAGGTGGGTTCGATTCCCACCTCAGCCATCCTGAAAGTGGTTTTCCGTGGTTTCCCACTTCTCCTCCAGGCAAATGCCGGGAGCTTCCTTCACCCTTCCTTGTCCATCCCTTCCAAGGCCCCTGTTCAGCATAGCAGGTGAGGCCACCTGGGCGAGGTACTGGTCATCCTCCCCAGTTTCATCCCCCCGACCCAGAGTCTGAAGCTCCAGGACACTGCCCTTGAGGCGGTAGAGGTGGGATCCTTCGCTGAGTCCGAGGGAAAAGCCAACCCTGGAGGGTAAGCAGATTAAGATTCCATTACGAGTCTTTTGCTAGCAGTATAAAATCGTGTCAATATACTGCTCTTTTTATTACTATTATTATTTACGCAAGTAGGGCCTATTTAGTTAATTGGTTAATTCCAGTGGCTCGGGGCCTGGGGTGTGTGTGGCATATTCAGTATTGGAAATCATCCTAGGTAGGGCTTTCATCTTCACAGATATGCAAGTCGCCTAATAGGCCGTCTATTATTATTATTCCCTGAGTATGTACTTGATTTACTGGAAGATTTTCGTGAGCCCCCTGAGTCAGTGTGTGGTTATTTAGTGCGTGTAATCGAAGAAAAAACAGAATGCAGCACGTGCTTGAATAACGTTTCTACCTCATTTAATTCATCCCCACTGATAGCTGCGCTAGCCCTAGCAACGATTTATTGGCCTAATTATGAGGCTTCAGAAATTTGTTGGGGCGGCTCTACCGTACTGCAAGAAATCTGCAAGTCTGCTCCGGACTATAAAAAAACTATGTTCTACCTTCTTTGTGCCAATGTAAGTTTTTAAAGTGTTTTAGTAACAATAAGCACCAGGAACTTGTGTCAGAAACTGTGGTGGCCAAAGTCGTGAAACCTCTACTTAGTAATGTAGGGAAGTACCATACAGACAAAGTTTCCAGGTTTTCTTGTTCGTCGAAACCTCTTTCTCGAAAAGTGCTGAAGCTATAACTCTCTAGAGCACCACTTTATATGTAAAATTCTTTAATATTTCTCTTACTTTCAGATTTTAAATTTTGCTGGTATGCTTATCTAGTTGTATTCACGCGGTAAATGGGTACGTTTGGTGCTGCCATCTAGAGGCAGATTGTTTGTAAGGCGTGTTACACGTTTGAGTATGGAATGAGCAGGCAGTTTAAGCAGCCATCGGATGCAGATCGAGCAGGCAGTGACCCACACTGACAGCGAAGATTGTGCGTCTACTGCTGCACTCTTACGGCGACTAGGAGAAATATTGGTAGTAGCGCCTTCTTGTGTTAAACTAGTGGCATAGAGCAGACAATATAAGAGGATCGAGACGGCGGTGCAATTAGGTTAGCAGTTTGCCTTTTTCTACCACTACGAGCGCTAATGGGAGTCAAGCATTGTTTCACTTAAGCACCACTATGAGCGCTAATGCGAGTCAATGCAAAGTTTCACTTAAGCTCTTGTAACTACATTCGGTGTGGACATTTTTTAAAAAAATCAGAAAATGCTAAAGGGTATTGAAGCAAGGAACACATTACAGAAAGAATTATGTAATTAAGTTAATTTGGCTAGGATCTGAATCAAAAAGAAAACGAGTAAAGGAACAAGCAATTATAGGCTGTTTTTTCCGGAACTGCTTTTTGCCCGGAAGTGATTTTCGATTTTTTTTAAGTTTGATAGAGCTATCCAAGACTCACAATTTGAAAGCTTTACGGGACCTTTAGCCCTTCAACTTTCGGAACAATTGAGGAAATAGCTTAATTTTACGTTTTTTCGTAGTTTGATGATTGATTGATTGATTGATTGATTGATTGATTGATTGATTGATTGATTGATTGATTGATTGATTGATTGATGTTTGTTGTTTAAAGGGGCCTAACATCGAGGTCATCGGCCCCTAATGGTACAAAATGAGATAAAATGAAATGACAACTTAAAATTCCAAAATCCTCCACTGACCAGATTTCAAAGCATGAGGACGAAGAATGAATGGATGGACGGAAATGAATTTAAAACGATCAGTGGATCCGACCCACAGTGCCTCACATGCACAGAAGCTGGCACAAAACAATCGTATTACCAACCAAGGGAATGCTTCTATAGCACGATGCTGAATCGATTACGCCTATAGTCGAAACGGGTCCAAAAGCCAGGTCGTCAGCCCCTCATAATGGTATTTATCGCTAGGAAAGTAGAACCATGCTATGTGTAATGTTGCGGTACTAATCAAAAGTAGCGGAGACTCGCGGTATTCCACACATTATGGTACTATTCACAGGTTGTGTAATGCGCATTTGTAACACAGACCTATGGTGTTTCGCACATTGCGGCGCTGTTCGCAGGCAACGCAAACCCATGGCGTTCCTCACATAATGGACTAACCACAGGGACCCGTACTATCCCGTGGAATTCCTCACATAGTGGGAACTGAGCATAGGTAAGGCAGAACCATGGTGTCGCTAATCCCATGGTGTCGCTCATATAGGCGTACGAATCACAAGATACTACAGGACCCCATCCTGATTCACAAACTTTCGCTACTAATCACAAACCTATTGCGTACCTCACAGAGTGGTACTACGCGCAAGTAAATGCAACCCTTGGTGTTCCCTGCGTGATGGTACTAATTACAAGTAGTTTCATGGTTCTAACTGGATCATCCCTTGGTCGCCCCTTTTAGTCGCCTCTTACGACAGCCAGGGGGTACCGTGGGTGAATTTTTCGTCTGCCTCCCCTACCCACAGGGGGTGTGTGTTTGGTCCGCGAGAGGTATTTTATTTCCCTCAAGTCCGCCGGCAAGCCGGTTAGGACCCCCCTATCCGCCATCTGGGACGCGCCACGTGGGAGTATCACCTCTCCCCCTGCTACGCCAGCAGGTTCGTAGTATGAGGACCCCTACTTTGTCTGCTAAGATATGTTTTTTTTTTTTTGCCAAGCTCGATAGCTGTAGTCGCTTAAGTGCGGGAGATAGTGGGTTCGAACCTCACTATCGGCAGTTCTGAAGATGATTTTCCGTGTTTTCCTATTTTCACACCCGGCAAATGCTGGGGTTGTACCTTAGTTAAGGCCACGGCCGCTTCCTTCCTATTCCTAGGCCTTTCCTATCCCATTATCGCCATAAGACCTATCTGTGTCGGTGCGACGTAAAGCAACTTGCAAGCAAAAAAAGAAATATTCTCAACATTAACATTTCCGAATGCCGGACGGTTGTTCGCAGTGAATGCATAGCTGTCTCCTAACGTGCACAAAGTATATTATAGACAAAAAGTAATTTACTCATTTCTGTTTGGATCCAAGACTGGAATACAAGGAAAAGTTTGTGTTTAAAGTATTTTAGGCTGACGAAAGTTAATTACCTCTATAGGGGAGTAAGTAATTACCTTTTAACTTGGCTCCTCTTGCCTGGCGCTATTCAAGTGAAATTTGATGTTGAGAAGGTAATCTAAAAGAAAGAAATATATTTACGCCTCAGCGACCCTTAGAGCATCTCCTGCATTAAAGGTAAGCTCGTTAAACAACTGTCTTCTCTTCTTAAAATGAATGGTGGAGGCCACCGCTTTTTAATTCACTACATACTTCTTGAAACACTAGACTGATCTTTTTGTCACTTTGTACCCGGCTGAGTTAATTATTCTGCGGCGTATTAAAATACCGTTGGTTATGTTCACTTCAAGAGAGGAATACTACAGTACGCTTTTATGTATCATGTTAGCAGAAATATAATATCAAGAGTAGATATCACGTAATAATATCTTTTAAAACAAAATATGCTCGTGTTTGCGGTTTTGGAGAGAATGACACATTTATTTTCAACTTCTGTAAACGCCTTTCTAGTCTATTTGAAAATGGGGGTTTTGGCTTTGTTATCAACAGAATCGTCTTAATAATTGATGCTGTGGATCCTGCTGGATTTGTACCAGAATGAAGAAGGGGTGGCTTCTAGGGCAAGATTTTCACTTGAAAATATTACAAATCAGAACCCAAAATAATCACGGTGACTCCAATGACGTCAGAAATATTTGCAATTAACTCAAGGAAAAAAATATGGGTAAATGTTATAAAATCTGCACATGTCCGAAATTATATTGTAACCTATACTCAATTTGTTCCAATCGAAAGCCTCTGTCCGTACTTTTTGACTATTAACTTGATAATGAAGTTTTACATAGGATATTACAAGTAATGACCTATGTCAAAGTCAGTCAGTCAGTCTGTTTTTCTTTGTTATTATAATCTGCTTTACGTCGCATCGACACAGATAAGTCTTATGGCGACGATGCGATAGGAAAGGGCTGGGAGTGGGAAGTGGCCGTGGTTTTAATTAAGGTACAGCACCAGCATTTGCCTGGTGTGAAAATGGGTAACCACCGGAAACCATCTTCAGGCCTGCCAACAGTGGGGTTCGAACCCTTTACCTCCCGAATTCAAGCTCACAGCTGCGCGCTCCTAACCGCACGCCCAACTCCCTCTGCCAAGTCTGTCTGTCTGTCTGTCTGTCTGTCTGTTTGTCACAGAAAAACAAAAGGGTGAAATGTCATGAAACGTGGTATTTTAAGTTAAGGCGTTAAAGTCTAAACGATTCGACACCGTAGTTAGCCGGTTCGAGTCCAGTTGGTCGAAAAATTTCCTTCATCAGAATGTTGGCCGGCAGGGTAGGAGAGGTGATAGTACACAATTTATAATCACTAGAGTGCGTGCCAAAAGCCTGGATTACATTCCAAACCTCTCCGCCGTGCTCATATGGAGTGAGGGCATATGACGCAGTTGATGGTGCTTCGTCCGTCGGATGGGGACGTTAAGCCTTGAGCAAACCCCTTGAAGCTCTTCGACAGGAGTAGGCTATGTGCCGGCACCGTGTTTCACACTCTCCCTTCCTGCTATCATATATCACATCATTTATTTCATCTCATTACCTCATCCGATGAGGTTGACGTCAGCAAGGGCATCCGGTCATAAAACCCGCCACGGCAGATTCATTTCACGTCATAACCGACCCCGTAGAGAAACGGGACAAGGGTTGGACAAAAGAAAATAATAATAATAATAATAATAATAATAATAATAATAATAATAATAATAATAATAATAATAATAATAATAATAATAATAATAATAGTTCCACTACCTGCATTTTATGGTTTTCGGAGACGCCGAGGAGCCACAATTTTGTTCGGCAGGAGTTCTTTTACGTGCCAGTAAATCTACAGATACGTGGCTGTAGACACACCACTGAGCACCTTCAAATACCATCGGACTGAGCCAGGCTCGAAACTCCCACGTCAGAAGGCCAGCGCCTCAACCGTCCAAGACACACAGCCCGGCACCGAAACAATAATATCACTTGAAAACAACATTGTTAAACCAAGTATTAAGATACCGGTACAACTCATAACAACACTGTGACTATAAAGGCAATGGTGTGCCAAACTAAAATCAAGATCGGAAAACATTCCCCAGTGGCCAGCGGGAACTGTAACTAGGGTCGCCGACATAAAATCTGAACCCCACTGACAAATCAAGGTGGCAGTTCCATTCTTCTTCAACTTATTCACGAAGTACCAAATAACATTCGTACAGTAATGGGTACAGGCGTAAGGATAGAAGGAATATTCTGAATATCCACTACTGTTCCACCGCAGATTTTGAAGAGAGAATTCTGATCTAAAATTTGATGGCATATGGATATGATATTAGGCCAATGCATTCATATCAACGATATCATGAATTTCATTTTGGCAGTCACAAAAACATCGAGCTGAAACGTTTAAATCTGATGCTAGATTATGTTATATCGACACAATATATAAATATTTTAGTTTCTCTTCTCCTACGATGGATCTTAAATGGTTCTTTATGACGGACAATTCACAAAATCTTTTAGCAGCCAATTTTTTAAAATTGTACTTTCACTAATGTAATCAATCCATTGAACTTTCTGGCTCCTTGAATTCCCAGGCCCCTGTGCCCCTTGGCCCACTTTCGGGCAGCCCTAATTGTTCCTATGCTCTTTGAATACAACGTGAGAGGATATGAAACACAGACCACTTTCCATTGGTACTCTCCGTGATTTTATATGATGAACTTGCAAGGAGGTATTCCCTACTCGTCACCACCGATTTCGCTCATATTTATAGAACACGCAGGGCTTGGCTAGAAATGAAAGTACCCGAAGTGGGAACTCCAGATGGCCAAGCGTGTAGAAAATAAAAATACAAATAAAAATGTTGACGCTGCTCTCACACCGTGTATGCCACTTACGTTAACACGAACGCCGAGCAGTAGTTGGCATAGCGGTAAGCGCTCGGACTAGTAATTCGGTGGTCGTAGGTTCGACTCCTCGTGTGGAGACTTCTTCTTTTCTATGGAGACGTTGAAACAACGATGTGGTTGTAAAAATGCGGCGTTTATGACTTGTGATAGATGCAGAAATAATTATTGTTTCCCCTGTTTCTACGATAAATATCATCCAGACACATGTAAAGCATCAAATGCGAATGAATAAAATTTTGAATTTTCATGTACAAAGTCTTTTCGTGCGTGCTTTAATTACAATCCCTTGTTGAAAAGTCTGACAATGAAATCCCAATTTTTTACCTTTTCTATGCCTTTTGAGTATAAATAAATAATTATTCACCTCTCTGATTAATTGGAAAATGAATAATATAAAAGTTGAGAGGAAAAGAAGTCTCCACACGAAGAGTCGAACCCACGACAACCGAATTACTAGTCCGAGCGCTTACCACTACGCCACCTACTGCTCGGCGTTCGCGTTAACGTAAGTGGCTGATGCGGTGCGAGAGCCGCGTCAACATATTTTTTATTTTTATTTTCTACACGCTTGGCTATCTGGAGTTCACACTTCGGGTACTTTCCTTTCTAGCCAAGCCCTGCATGTTCTATAAATTTGAGCGAAATCGGCGGTGACGAGTAGGGAATGCCCCCTTGTTAGACAGAATCAAAATATATGTCAACATTAAACATGATACACATGGTAGTCAAAGCCTTCACTTGTGCAAAGATATATCTCATATCAAGGACTGCATTTCCCTGAACAGGAATAATCTATACTCTCTCACCAATACTATCTCATCTAATAATAGAAAATACTTTGTAATGACCTACAGTATTCTATGGAGACCGATCCATTTCAGTATGAGTATTTAATGAAAGGAAATGTCGTAGGAGATATAATGAATTGTAACCTATCGTTCATTTCAGATACATGAACAATTTAAGCAACTATGGTTTGAAATCCGAAATGAAAAAAATACAAAATACAATTTTGCTTTACGTGGCACTGACATAGATAGATCTTATGGCGACCATGGGATGGGAAAGGGCTAGGAGTGGGAAGGAAGGGGCCGTGGCCTTATGTAAGGTACAGCCTTACAATTTGCCTAGTGTGAAAATAGGAAACCACGGAAAACCATCTTTAGGGCTACCGACAGTGGGATTTGAACCCACTATCTCCCTAATGGAAGCTGACAGCTACGTGGCCGAAACCGCGCAGCCACCCGTTCGGTAATAAAATAATTT
This sequence comes from Anabrus simplex, assembly GCF_040414725.1. Taxonomy (NCBI): domain Eukaryota; kingdom Metazoa; phylum Arthropoda; class Insecta; order Orthoptera; family Tettigoniidae; genus Anabrus; species Anabrus simplex. Next base: position 100,433,734 of record NC_090268.1, read on the forward strand.
TTGTTGTCTATCAGTCTTCTCTGAGTTCGAAATCAGAATGTGCATGTGTTACATAGATGCCATGTAACAAAATCAAATACTGTATAAATAAAACTGAAAAGTCGAGCGAGTTGACCGTGCGATTAGGATCGCGTAGCTGTGAACTTGCATTCGGAAGATGGTGGGTTTGAATCCCACCGTCGGGAGCCTTCAAGGTGGTTTTCCATGATTTCCCTTTTTCACACCAGAAAATACCAATCTGTACCTTAATTAAGCCATGGGCATTTCTTTCCCACTTCTAACCCTTACCTACACCATCGTCGCCATAAGACCTATCTGTGTCGGTGCGACGTAAAGCAAATAAAAAAAGGAGTGGGAAGGAAGTGACCGTGGCCTTAATTAGTGTACACCCAGCATTTGCCAGGTGTCCGGCTCCATGGCTAAATGGTTAGCCTGCAGGCCTTTGGTCATAGGGGTCCCGGGTTCGATTCCCGTCAGGGTCGGGAATTTTAACCATCATTGGTTAATTTCGCTGGCAGAGGGGTGTATGTGTCGTCTTCACCATCATTTCATCTTCATAATGACGCACAGATCGCCAGCAGGAGTCAAACCGAAAGATCTGCACCTGGCGAGCCGAACATGTCCTCGGACACTCCCGGCACTAAAAGCCATATTCTATTTGCCAGGTGTGAAAATGGGAAAATCGCGGAAAACCGTGTTCAGAGCTGGCGACAGTGCGGTTCAAATCCACTTTCTTCCGAATGCAAGCTGACAGCTATGTGCCTCATACTGCACAGTCACTTGTTCGATGATGATGATAATTAGAAAAATGTGGCAAATATTAGCGATATTCGTCTTCAGCGTAATTAGTCCCAATAGATGAAGTCGTTGATGCGGATTTTCTTCTCCCATTGTCGTGTTCCATTGCCTCTACAAGTCCACGCAGGCTTGTGATTTTTTATCTTCTTGTAACCTTCGGAGAGACCTGGTGCAGATCTTTCGAGTTGAGATCCATCAGCAACCTACGAGGATGGGACCCAATTTAGGATGAAATCTAATCCTGAGGACGGCACTTACACACTGCGCCCGAGCCAGACGAATTAACCGGCCGGGAATCGGACCCGGGATCCCGGCTGAGTGGCTTCGAAGGTTGAGGCGCTGGCCTTCTGACCCCTTCTGGCCTAGAAATGGGAAGGAAGCGGCTGTGGCCTTAACCTTCCTACTCCTAGCCCTTTCCTATCCTACCGTCACCGTAAGACCTACCTGTGTCGGTGCGACGTAAAAGAAATTGTTAACGATATTATTATTATTATTATTATTATTATTATTATTATTATTATTATTATTATTATGTTTTTGATTCGTTGTGCCCAATTGTGGAGCGCGTTTGGACTTATTTTGCACAATGTTTCTTCTTCTTCTTTTCTTCCCAATATCTCTTCAATTTTTCACTGTGTTCCTTTCTGCGTGTTTCTGTCCAGCCTGTATTTTTTCTTGTTGGTTTCTCTGCAAATTTATGTTTGTTTACTAAGATTCTAAATTTCATTCTATCTTGAATGGTTTCGTCCTCAATACCCATTTCTTGTAGATCTTCATGAATTTCTGCTAACCAATTGTTGCGGATTTTCAGGGTTAGAGCTAGATTCAGAATGTTCTTTGTCAGCCTGTTGTTATCCATTCTGTGTAGGTGTCCGTAGAATTTTAGTCGTCTCTTTCTGATGGTATCTGTGTTTTTTTCTGTGAATTGAAAAACTTCGTGTGGTTTCTTTTTCATCCAAATTCCATTTTCGAACTTTGGTCCTAGGATTTTTCTGAGAATTTTCCTTTCTTGTTTCTCAATGCTTTTCATTTGTGACCTGCCGCCAATGATCAGTATTTCAGATGCATAAAGTGCCTCTGGTTTGATGACTACTGTAGTGTCGTAATTTTGCATTTTTTTATATAAGTTACATCTTTTGTTGTATCTGTTCCATGTGATTTTGTAAGCCCTTTGCAGTTTAGCAGTTCTTTCTTTGTTAGCTTCCTGATTTAACCCTTCTGGCTGAATAATTTCACCTAGATACTTGAATTTGTCTACTTGGGAAATTATTCCACATTTGGTGATTAATGGTTGATTGTCGAATCTTGATTTAGTTCCTTCCATAAACTGTATCTTTTCAAATGACATTTGAAGTCCGGTTCTTGCGGCTATTTCATGCAATTTTACTATGGAGTGGATTGCTTCTTGTCTGTCGTTCGAAAGGATCACCCAGGTCATCTGCGAAAGCTATGCAATCAAGGTGAATTTTGTCTTTAAGAACTCTGCCAATGTTTATACCTTTAGTTTCTTTTCTCCATTCACGAATCACTTTTTCCAAAACTAAATTGAATTGTAGTGAGGATAGTCCATCTCCCTGTCGGACACCAGTTCTGATTTCGAACGGTTCAGAAATTCTTCCCAAGAACTTAACTTTTTATGTTGTGTTGGTTAGAGTTTGTTTAATCAATTCCCTCGTTTTCCTGTCGACTTGAAATTCCTCTTCTTCTTCTTCTTCTTCTTCTTATTATTATTATTATTATTATTATTGCTTCCTTCCTAATCCTAGTCTTGGCCTATCCCATCGTCATAAGATCTGTCTGCGTCGGTGCGATCGAAAATAAATAGCAGAAAATAAATCGCAGTGCTACTCTGTTACTGGCATATGAAATAAATAAATAATCGAGATTCAAATTCCAACATTGAATAAAACTAGGTCATGTATTTGTATATTTAGCCTCAACCAAATGCTAAATAAACATCGCCTGCAGTCTCTGTCAGTCCTGATTCATCATATCTACATCTCGTTGATGTGCTTAAAGGCTTTTGTCTTTTCTCACAGCTGACAGACGTCCTGACGTCTGAAACACTCGACCCTAGCTAGCGTCGTGACGCATTTGTCGAGCCTCTACCCTGCGGCTTCTGACGTCATGGGATAGAGATGACGTTCTTTCCGATAAACACAGGCCGCTCGACTCAATCCTGAGGGAGCACATAACGTATTTTTATCTTGCTGACCAGACTGCGTCGTCAAGACACACTGGGATTTCCCCACTGACTAAATGAACTGGCTTCTGTCGGTTGGAGCAATTTCTTCTCCACGATTGTCAACCGTTTGAACTACGGATAGAAATTTGTTTGGACAACTATCAACAGACATTTGTCTAAAATTCATTTATGCTTAAATTTCTTTTTTGAATCACCTTAATGTAAATATGAAAAGACACTTCATCCATTTTACAATGACTTAAAATTTACTATGTCATTACCAGGCTTCGGATAAATATGAATTTTAAAATGCCAAAATATGCATGAAAATACCCTAAAAGGTGTCAAAATATGCACTACAGATGTTGAAATATGCATTAAGAAGATATATGCGATATCAATTAGCGGTTTATGTTATGAGAAATGAATGTTACACTTTAAATATCGCCGAATTACATATCGTACCACAATAAAATGCCCCAGTTTGTCAATGAAATTGAAACATCTTGATTACACTCAATCACTGCATGATGTAATGGGTTTGGAAACACAAACTTGCGCCTATTTGCGCTTAAAATGACTTTGTACTCAGAAAACACTCTCCCCACATCACATGCCACAATTGGAGCATGCTCCAACTTGATGAAATCAGAGACTTCTAGTATTGATGCACTGCCTTCGATAACACCAGACATGCTTTTAAGTTTGAGGACACCGGAGTTCTTTTAGCAGTACACTCCGTGTTATTTTTCCGATAAAACTTGATTAGTTACGTTCATTAGGGATCGTTCGACTTCTTTAACAATTCCAATAGTAATGTCAAGAGGTAGTCCTTTTTCTTGCAATTATTTGATGGGTGAAGGTATGCAATGTAAATTGGAACGAATAAATATAAGTTGCACACCAACACCCTCTTTGCTCAAGACTTCTTGAGCTTCTTTAATAGAAACAGCTTCTTCAGAAGCGAGGTTTTCAACTACCTTTCTTACTACCTCAAAATAATCGGCATAATAAACAGCAGCTTCGAGCCAAGTTGCCCACATTGTATAAACTGGTGAAGGCGGGAGCAGCACATGATCAACTGCATCCAAAAAGAATTTCTTGCGAATTGGGAGCCTTAAGGAAGATGCTTTTCACTGTACAGATCAACGCGTTTATTTTTAGAAAAGGAAGTCCGAACTGCTTCAGCGACTCGATGAAGTCCATGAGCTACACATGTGACGTGTATCATCTTCGGATATAATATCCCAAGACTTGGCTGAACGGTCAGCGTACTGGCCTTCGGTTCAGAGGGTCCTGGGTTCGATTCCCGGCCGGGTCGGGGATTTTAATCTTAATTGGTTAATTCCAATGGCACGGAGGTTGGGCGTATGTGTTGTCTTCATCATCATGTCAACCCCATCACGACGCGCAGGTCGCCTACGGGAAGGCCGAACCCGTCCTGGGATATCCCGGCACTAAAAGTCATACGACATTTCATTTTTCATATCCCAAAACCTCCCATGGCTTTACATATGTAAGTTGCAGCATCAGTGCAGGCCACGACAATGCCTGATGGCCACAAACAAGGAAGTGCGTCATTGAAAAATGCAGGCAGCAGCCGTTATAATAGTGTCCACGCAAAACTGTGCACGCTAATTTCAGATGTTAATTTCCATGTTAAATGATTGTAGGGTCCATAAATAAATACATTTGCACAATATATGATAGGGGAAGCCAAAATAAAAGTATAACAAATATTATTGGAATTGGAATGACCTATGTTGATCACAGTTGGGAAAACTACAAAGACAGTCTTTTCTGAGGATGTAAAAAGGCAGATGGAGAATGCGTATAATTATCATGAAAACTGACCAACTCTACTGACTGGCAGTAGGCAAGTGGGCCTGCCATCATAACGAAAACTCCAACTTGACTGTGACTGATAGTAGGCAAGGGGGCCTGCCATTACAATGAAAATTCCCTAACCCAGTCTTCACATGAGAAAAGACGTAAGTTGGAATTCAAGAGGACAAACTGGGCCAAATATTCGTTTATAGGAAGGGGAGTTAGGGTTTGGAATAACTTACCATGGGAGATGTTCAATAAATTTCCAATTTCTTTGTAATCATTTAAGAAAAAGGCTAGGACAACAAAAGATAGGGGATCTGCCACTTGGGCGACTGCCCTAAATGCAGATCAGTATTGATTGATTGATTGATTGATTGATTGATTGATTGATTGATTGATTGATTGATTGATTGATTGATTGATTGAGTAGATGTAAGATACAAAAGTTAAGTGGTCACATACATTTTAAGAGTAAGGTGCAGTAAATGGTGGCATGGACGCCTGATCAAATCAGTCTATGAACCTTACAAAACCTACTGCAAATAACAAAGCAGGTCACAGAATGCATTACTGTACTTCCTTTTCGTTTGGATTTCAGCGAGAATGTTGATATAATGGTCACAGAGAAGACATTTTGGAGGAACCATAGAATTTCACAAACAGATAGAGAATTCGGTGTTACAATTCCTCTTCCTCGATTCGTTATATGACAGAGATTTTGTCTATTTGATCTTATTTCACGATCAAACTCCGCTGGCTTCACACCAAGGGGCTAAAATGGAATGGTGGCATCTAAATTCATTCCGTTTTCGATTATGGTCACAGTCCAACCGGCGTCGAGCTATTTTATTTAAAGAACCAAACCCCAAGTCCTGGCCTGGGCCCACGAAATGATTGCTGCTCAGCCCAAAGGCCTGCAGATTACGACGTGACGCATCGTCAGTGCCACGAATCCTCTCGACCATTATTGTTGGTTTTCAAGACCTGTATTTTATCAAATTACTTCTGTGAAAATACTATTTATTAACACTAATCACACGTGCTTAAGTGCGGCCAGTATCCAGTATTCGGGAGATAGTAGGTTCGAACCCCACTGTCGGCAGCCCTGAAAATTGTTTTCCGTGGTTTCCCATTTTCACACCAGGCAAATGCTGGGGCTGTACCTTAATTAAGGCCACGGCCGCTTCCTTCCCACTCCTAGCCCTCTCATGTCCCATCGTCGCCATAAGCCCTATCTGTGTCGGTGCGACGTAAAGCAACTAGCAGAAAACTCCGAGACTCGCTCTATCAGGATCAAACAGGGAGTACGGCAAGGATGCGTATTACCTACCCCCGCTGTTTGATCTCTACTCTCAGCAGATCTTCTGAGCTGGTCTTCAAGAAGGGAAAGACGGAGTAAAAGTTAACGGCACGTTGATCAACAATGAGGTAAGCAGATGACACTGCCATCTAGCCTGACAGTAGTGAACGTCTTCAGCGTCTGGTAGACAGAGTCGTATCAGAAGGGGATAAACTTGGACTCAGAATTAGAATCGTTTCCAACGGTGTCGTTCTTCAAGGCAGTATTATTGTACCTTTATGTTTTCTTATATATATTAATGATACGTGTAAAGAAGTGGAATCAGACTCAGGCGCATGAGGAGGGAACACATTTTTGCGTGTGCAGTCAAGAAAAGATGAATGTTAAGTACAACCTATTAAAATTAACCATTTACGATAAAACTGATGGACATAGGGGTCGCGTTCAAAGGAAACACTCTTGGCTTAGAAACTTATGGGACCAGGCAGGACTGGATTCGAATAGACTGATGAGGACAGGCAAACATCATGTAGACTTCGCTATGATGGTGGCCAACCTCCAGTAATGGAGAACGCACTACAGCAAGAAGATACACAGTGATTCAAAACTACATATACAACGCTACTATGTTGTTTGGGACGGCAAACTTGTCATTTTTCAAGGGGAATCCATCTCCAGATATGGGACATAAAATTTTGGCAACGCCTCGGTTATAGAGATAGGTGTGTGTTCCATATTTTATCAAGAAATCTCCACCAACCAATCAAGAGCATCAGATCGTACATTAAGTTACAGAAGGGGTTCAAATTTTCGACCTCTTTCTTCATTATTGAGTTAACAAATACTGTACAGCACTTTATGTCATACGATGACATTTATTTATTTATTTATTTATTTATTTATTTATTTATTTATTTATTTATTTATTTATTTATTTATTTATTTATTTATTGTTCAACAGACATTTCTGCCCACTTACAGAACATTACCATTTCTTATTTCTAATGTTATAAATAAATTACAATAAAAATTAAAATATGATGAACATAATACTATGTTTATGAACTATGGACAGTGGTGTGTATTTCAACTTATTACTTTAATTTATCCTAAAATATACATTGCTGTTCTAAATTAATCTAAGGACTAAACTGTTCATGGTACACAAGTATGATACTGTATTAAATTTATGTCTTCTCTCTGTGTGAATTCCCTTCTGACTGAGTTTAAGAAGACACTCTCCTCGTGAAATATGTCCACGTTTGGAATTTTATTAAATGACTGACATATTCTGTTTAATGGTGAATTCATATGGTGATTTGTGTGTGACATTTTAATAAAGATAAATTATTTCTATTACTTCCAAACGGTGCATACAGGTTTTTTGGTGGAGTAACTCTCGGTTATCTGCTTTACATTTGAGAATTCTATGTAGGTATTTTACACTCAATGTTCTCCTAGTATGCAACTTATCTATCCCAAACTGTGTTATTAAGTCACTAGAGAATAATTATTTTCGTATTATTTTATCAGAAATCGTATCTGTCTGGTTGAACTCCACTTCTCAGTATTGTGAACACGGACAGTCAGTGGACATCAAACTTTCCGTTGCTGCTTTGTTTCTCCGCCTTATTGCAAGAACGTACTCACCTACACAGAATATAAGCGTCTCTGCATTCTCAGTTCAAGTAATCTGCCGCCATCACAATACTGGCTGATGTTAATCCATTTACAACAGATAAATATCACATATAACATAGTATACCCTGAAGTTCGTGTTACTTTCATTAATTCAAGACTGGAGGGTCATATTTACTTAGTGTACTGTTCACTGCTTCAAATAACATTTTTTTATTATCTCATTTATTATCTCAAGTGCACATTTCTCATATCTTTCATAGCAACAAAACCAGAAGTCACAGCGTGTGTCAAACGTGGATGCCCCCTGTGGGTGGGGGCGGTAGAATAACACCCACGGTATTCCCTGCCTGTCGTAAGAGGCGACTAAAAGGGGCCCGAGGGGCTCTGAACTTTGGAGCGTGGGTTGGCGACCACGGGACTCTTAGCTGAGTCCTGACATTGTTTCCACTTACTGGTGTCAAGCTCCTCACTTTCATCTATCCTATCCGACCTCTCTTGGTCAACTCTTGTTCTTTTTCGACTCCGACGCTATTAGGTTTGCGAGGGCTAGGGAGTCTTTCATTTTCACACCTTTCGTGGCCCTTGTCTTTCTTTGGCCGATATCTTCATTTTTCGAAGAGTCGGACCCCTTCCATTTTTCTCTCTGATTAGTGTTATATAGAGGATGGTTGCCTAGTTGTATTTCCTCTTAAAACAATAATCACCACCACCACCACCATCTCAAACGTGGATGACCGAGCTCGATAGCTGCAGTCCCTTAAGTGCGGCCAGTATCCAGTATTCGGGGGATAGTAGGTTCGAACCCCACTGTCGGCAGCCCTGAAGATGGTTTTCCGTGGTTTCCCATTTTCACACCAGCCAAATGCTGGGGCTGTACCTTAATTAAGCCACGGCCGCTTCCTCCCCACTCCTAGCCCTTCCCTGTCCCATCGTCGCCATAAGACATATCTGTGTCGGTGCGACGTAAAGCAACTAGCAAAAAAAAAAAAAAAAAAAAAAAAAAAAGTGGATGACTGGCTTGGGGAAGCATCATAAATATTTACAATTAAATATTTTAGTTTCAAATAAGTAAACCTACCATAGTACGAAATAAAATATTGTACACGACAGTCATTAAAGTGATGAGTTTACCTTACTCGTTTCGAAATTGCCCTATGTGCGCCAATTTCTGGACTGCCGATGTAGTCTCTGTTATCAAGTAGGAGGTCGATAATTATTCGAACCCCTTTTTATAATTTAATACACGATACGATGTTCTTGTTGGGTTGGTGGAGGTTAGCTGAAAAAAAATATGAAACATACTTTTCTCCTCATCTGTGACAGCCACAACCTTGAAGTTCCCCAGCGCCCAAAAAAGCATTTCCGAACATGCGTTCCCACTTCAAAAATGATCAGTTTGGTGCTCACACAACATAATAAGCAGTGTCTGTGTTATTTTGAAACACCCTGTCATACAGAACAGCAATAATAAATAATTTAATTTAGGTGAACTTTGGGCCCCCCAAAAATTTGGCATCATCAGCCTGTTTTTAAAACCGGCACTGTGTAATGCGTTATCAAGCACATCTCTACATCGCCAAGTCTCATTAAGGGAATTATATCCAGAAGCTTAATGCATGTTGCTAAATGTAAGTGTTTGTGCACACAGCACACATCCTCCATCTCCCCGATGTTTCCTTTCCGTGTGTGCCGTGAGAAAGGCAAAGAAACTATTCCCATTGCTAGTCCTTTAGACTCTGGCTGCTATTACTTGCCTGAATAAGTAATTACTAATTGGAGATACATCTTACATATTATAAAAATGAGCATCTTATTTGTGATCACCGTACACGCCAGTTCTGAAAGCTTTAGTGCTAATTATGATGTGGCAAGAAAGCAATCTTGTAGTTTTACGGGACTGCTGATATCGTGATTTAAAGATATGAGATCCCTATTTTTACGCGGAGTCGAAGCACAAGGATGTGACTTCACATTGCAAAAAACCCGCATACATTAATCAGGATTTAAATTGCAGTCACCTTGGCGAGAGGTTTCTGAGGGCTAATCCCGCAAAGTATTTGGTAATATTGCAGTAAAGCTAATGCAGTGAGCCCGTAATTGCGATCAAATGTATTCTGTAAGAAGGAAGTCAGCTCCCGGACGAAACTATCTTTACATCGGTCTGCCAGACCAACTTTGTTTTATTACTGGAATGAAAGCCTGGTGGAAAATGGTTGCTGCAAACTGGTAGGAACAATGGCAGGAGGGCTCTCGGAATGAGGAAATAAAGGCTAAGTTATAATTCAGTTCTTATGGATTTCGACTTGACATTTGAGCGTTGCCTTTTGGCGTAGGCTAAGTGCGTTAATAAACGGCCAGTCGTAGGCAGCCGATCGCTCCGATAGAACGCATTAGACTTATGTTCCGGTTACCAGGGTTGTCGATCTGTTGTTTACTGTAACCACATGCTACCAGCTGTGTATTGTATTCTGTTCAATTCTTTTCGCGGTCTTTGTCAGTTCACTCGGTTATTCTTGACCAAACACCAACAGTGACGGATAGAAATAATGAGTTGATTTGAGTGTTTGATGGAGTACAATATTTCGGTTCGCGATGACATGAGGAAGGGGGGATATCATGTATCTTGTAAAACCAAACAAGACCTAGTGTCCAGTTTTCGTGGTGGATGAAATAGTCAGGAGGCGGGGGAATAAAGTTGTTCGCTACTCAGCAATGAGTAGATAGATAGATAGATAGATAGATAGATAGATAGATAGATAGATAGATAGATAGATAGATCGATAGATCGATAGATAGATAGATAGATAGATAGATAGATCGATCGATAGATAGATAGATAGATAGATAGATGTCTTTATTGGCGTAGTTAAGGCCATTAGGCCTTCTCTTACACTAAACCAAGGTATTCCTTAGGAGAAATTGAATCTATTAGCAACGCGAGCTCTTCTAGATGGTTAGTTCTGTCTGAGCATTGATCTGTTTTCATCTTATAGCATTATCATATATGTTATGCGTTATTGTTAATCTTACGTGAGTTATACATGTTGCTACAAAGAATAATTGATTCTGGACTTATATTCGAGTATAGGCTATACATTTCCGTTCGTGTTGTGTGTCATGTATCAGCTGTTTGTATTCGTAACAATTTGGCACCAATGTCTGACTTTTCTTTTTTGCTAGTTTCTTTACGTCGCACCGACAGAGATACGTCTTATGGCGACGATGGGACTGGAAAGGGCTAGGAGTGGGAAGGAAGCGGCCGTGGCCTTAATTAAGGTACAGCCCCAGCATTTGCCTGGTGTGAAAATGGGAAACCATGGAAAACCATTTTCAGGGCTGCCGACAGTGGGGTTCGAACCTACTATCTCCCGAATACTGGATACTGGCCGCACTTAAGCGACTGCAGCTATCGAGCTCGGTGTGTCTGACTTTCGGTTAACTGTCAAGTCGAAACTCATATAAACGGAACTATAGGAATAAACTCGATGTATGAAGCTGTACTCAAAAACCGGCTTCGGTGGTGGGGTTATGTGAGGCGAATGGAAGAGGACAGATTATCTACGGGAATAATGGACTCTGTTATGGACGGTAAGAAAAGTAGAGGAGACCAAGACGATGATGTTAGACTCAGTTTCTAACGATTTAAAGATAAGGGGTATGGAACTGAACGAAACCACAGAACTAGTTACAAATTGAGGATTGTGGCGGTGGTTAGTAAATTCACAGAGCCCTGCAGACTGAACGCTGAAAGGCATAACAGTCTATAATGAAGATGTATGTATGTGTTTTTCCTTAATTAGGAAATTATTACAGTCGCCATTCTACACTGCATGCTCCTTTATTTGCTTCAGGTGTATATTACGAATGTATGTTTATTTCAGACCCATAGATTCTTTCACTTGTCACAACTTTAATTGATTCGAGTTACAAACACACCGGTTCTTATGCCAGATTAACGCTATTTATGGCAACTCGAACTAACTACAAAGGCTTGGCTAGAACAGTTGCAGACAATAATATCGTTGGTTTTTGCTTTTCTAAACCATGTAGGCTACGGCAAAATCCGCTACCAACTGATAAGCATCCCACTAAATCAGCTAACACAACATTATTCCGAACGGAAGACACCATTCGCTTTGGAGAAGAACACCACAACCAACGACAAAATCATTCCGGATTCATATTAGAGAGAGACTCACCGCATAAACCGAAGGAAAATGAATGAAATGTCGTATGGCTTTTAGTGCCAGGATATCCCAGGACGGGTTCGGCTCGCCAAGGGCAGGTCTTTCTATTTGACTCCCGTAGGCGACCTGCGCGTCGTGATGAGGATGAAATGATGATGAAGACAACACATACACCCAGCCCCGTGTCATTGGAATTAACCAATTAAGGTTAAAATCCCCCACCCGGCCGGGAATCGAACCCGGGACCCTCTGAACCGAAGGCCAGTACACTGACCGTTCACCCAACGAGTCGGACATAAACCGAAGGAATATTCGACGTTAAGAATCTCAAGCAACAGAGCCTAAGCACTGCTCTAAACCTCTTCGAAGTGAAAATTATCCCTATTCTGTGCTATGGCATGGACATTGTCTGGGAAAGGTTGTCTAACAGACCTTAGGATGCTGGAAGGAGTAAAGTCACATTTTCTGAAAGTTGCACTTGGGCTATTGAAATAAGTCCCTTCGAAACCAACATACGAGTTCTCGAGGGAAGCTTTCTTGATGGAAGACCTACGGATCAGATCCTCAATCCTGTCAACGGTGATTACTACTCATAAAAGAAGGGAAACAGGGAAGAGAAGACATATGGCTGGAGTTTCACACTACTACAAGTGCAATGATAGATGAAAAGTGGGCACGACCTAACCAACCTCTCAAGCACGTCTAACAGGACTAGCAGTACATGGTTATCATCACAAGATATACAGGACAACGGTATTTCATGAACCCGAAAGTGAATGCGTGTGTAAACTCTTCAATCAATACTGTCACAGATATCATATCGTTTGTGCAAACTCAATTAGCCACTATTGCATAAACTAAGTCGTATTTGTAAGCACAACTGTGTGCGTTCCTTCTACTAAATGCACTTTGGACTACAGTAAACAAATAATAAATTATAGATTTTACGTTCAATTACATTTTTTTACATATGAAATTATTTCGATAATCCCTGGGTTTATTTCATTAAGGGATATCTTCAACTGGACCAACAGATGAAGTGTTAACTGTGGCCTTCATGATTGGTTAAATGAAGCCTTTATCAACTGTCTTTTTGAAACCCATTAGCACTTTTAAAGGTAATATTTCATGTTTCTTTTTTGTGTTTGCTTGTGTTTTAACGTCGCACTAACACCTACAAGATTTTCAGCGACAGGAGAATGGGAATGGACTAAGATTGGGAAAGTATCGGCCACGGCCTTAACCAAGGTTAAGCTCTAGCATCTGTCTTTTGAAAACTATCTTCAGGGCTGCCGACAGAATTCTGAACATTGACCTCCCGCAGTGCCGTCATTGGTAGTTTGCTCTTGTGGTTTGTGAAGCAGTAAATGCCCATGTATATTCAAATATAATTATCGCCACCAAATATCGACACGATCTTGATAATGCTATCCCTTACACTCTCTGCAAGATGACTTGATTTAACAACGACCGACTGCCTGGCATAGAAGGTTGGATTTCCGTCTCCAAAGCTCCAGACTAAAGTATCGAATTCATCCTGATGCACTCGGATGGAAAATGCCTATACAAAAATGTTACATTAAACATGAAGTATTATTATTATTAAGCCGACCCCAGGGTGTAGCGGTAACGTGCCTGCCTCTAACCCAGAGGGTCCGGGTTCGATTCTCGGTCAGGTCAGGGATTTTTTACCTGGCTCTCAGAGCTGGCTCGAGGTCTAATCAGCCTACGTGATTACAACTGAGGAGTTATCCGACGGTGAGATAGCGGCCTCGGTCTGGAAAGCCACGAATAACTGCCGAGAGGATTCGTCTTGCTGAACATACGACACATCGTAACCTTCAGGCCTTCGGGCTGAGCAACGGTCGCTTGGTAGTTTATGACGCGGATCGTGTCGAGTAGCTATGAGCTTGCATCCGGGAGATAGTGGGTTCGAGCCCGACTGTCGGCAGCCCTGAAGAATGTTTTCCGTCGTTACCCATTTTCACACCAGGTGAATGCTGGAGCTTAATCTTAATTAAGGACATTGCCGTTACTTCAAGTCCTGTCCTTTTTCTATTCTACTGTCGCCGAAAACATGTAGACTATATACAAGTGCGTGTTACACTGCTTGACAAATAACAAACAAGAAGTCGGATATTGTAGGAGTCAAAGCAGAAGTCTAGCACAAGTAACTGGAAATCATGTTAAACTTGACTCTTGGTCGCCACAAAACATAAGTTTTTTGGGGAGATACTGACTTTGGGATCTTTCTTTCTTTAGATAGTGGATTTTTTAATCATTTTTTTTATTTTTGCAATTTGCCTAATTAAGGTACAGCATTCCTGTACCGCTTTTGCCACAACTGTGGTTCGCACGTGGATTTTACCCTGTTTTACAGCCGGATGCCCTTCCTGACGACAATCCTATAAGGAGGGATGTAATAATTATTATTATTATTATCATCACTATTGCGCGTTTATGTGGTGGTCGGTAGTGCAGTGTTGTCTGAATACGAAGAGCAAAGTGTTGCGACAAACAAAAACACCCCGTCCCTGAGTCAGAAGAATTAATCAGATGCGATTAAAATCCCCGACCCGGCGAGGAATCGAACCCGGGACCTCAACGCTGACCATTCACCCAAGGAGTCGGACCTACAAGATATGTATCCTTATACAGCAATTTTAGAGGCGTTAGTTTTTTACATGTTGTCCACTACTCTTTGAATGCCGTTGTGTCTGTCTGAGTAACTCGACACGCCCCCGGGGGTGCCACAGGGTTGGCCTCTGCCTCACACAGACAGCCAGCGATTGACGTCACGCTTGTGGTGAATGTGGGTGTGGTACGCAACACAATACTTAGCTACTTGGAACATCTAGCGACAGCGATATTAAGAACAGGTTAAGTATCTCCAGCTGAGAACAGACTCATCCTCATTTTACAAGTAATCATTGTCCTTAATGTACGACTGGTCAAAGGAGTAGTAATAGGTCAATAATATAATTATTTCTCTGTTCTCGACATAGTTACACGCCTTAGAATATCAATAATCGATAGTGTAACTTTATAAGTGGATAAACGTAGCAGGTGTAACGTCGCCGGCTCGTCTGCGCTAAATCACACTTCACTAATACTTTCCACGACACCTTCATCACGCCCCAATTTAGATTGTGCGGTAAATGTTTGACTTATAAGGGGAACACAGAAATTTGGCTCACTTAAGTTATATTTAAGAAATTCATTCATAGGCCCAATCTCGTCACTGTTAAAATTGATATGCGTTTGTCCCTGTATCTTTGTATCTTCTGCAAACAGAACTTTTAAATTTGAGGAACTCTTTTTGGTATCTCTTGCAAGTTTACTGTGTCAGAACGAAGTGGTTCTTATGGTGTGATTTCCATTTCCTTTAACATATATTTCAAAGG
The DNA here is from genome assembly GCF_040414725.1 of Anabrus simplex. NCBI lineage: Eukaryota > Metazoa > Arthropoda > Insecta > Orthoptera > Tettigoniidae > Anabrus > Anabrus simplex. The sequence goes on from NC_090268.1 coordinate 100,449,079, forward strand.
AACGCATACCCTAATATATCTCCCTCTAATTCACATCATTTTAACGATTTTACCACTACTGTAGTTTAGCGGCTTTTTGTAGCATTTCAAAGTGTAATGAATATTTATTTATTTATTTATTTATTTATTTATTTATTTATTTATTTATTTATTTATTTATCGTGTGGCTTTTAGTGCCAGGAGTGTCCGAGGACATGTTCGGCTCGCCTGGTGCAGGTCTCTCTATTTGACTCCCATAGGAGGCCTGCGCTTCTGGATGTAGGTTGATGATAACGAGGAAGGGAGAGGATTAAACCCGGCATCGGCACGTAGCCTACTGCTGTCGAGTAACACCAAGCGGTCTGCTGAAACTTTACGTCCCCATCCGACGGAAGTATCACCATCAACAGCGTCATATGGCCTCAAACTCTATAAAAGCACTGCGGATTGGTTTGCAATTTAATTCAGGCTTTTGACACGCAATTTAGTGATTAGAAATTGTATACCATCATCTCTCATACATGCCGGCCAACATTCTGATGTTGAACTTGTTTTTCGACCAAAGGGAATCGAACCGTATAGACTTCAACATCTTAACCATCATGGCCACCAGGTTGACTTGAATATTGACTATTCAATAATTTCTCAGATATAAATATATTCAACTGCACAAAAATTGGCCGTCGCAGAAACCTTCTTTCAAAAATCCTCTTGTTTGAAATAGGATGAACATATTGTGCAGGTGGTAGGAGGATTCCAAGTATCACCTCTTTGGCCACCAGCTATCCACAGTTTATGAATATCCCCGCGTTTGGACAATGTACAAAATTGTATGACAATACCGCCAACATAAAGACTGAAGCTTTTGCTAAAAATACTTGGACATTAAAACCTCTGTACCGGTTGTTTTAGGAAATGAAGAGATTTCAACAGAAACTCGTGAGAAGTGGAATAATTTTTACTATAACTTAGTACACTTCAGACACTTGCAGCATCTTAACAAATGGTATACACACTTGAACACAAAATTTCTAAATATTTCGTGGGACGAACATCTAAAAATCGTCGACATTTTCTATTTTTCGAATTCTCACTCTCCTTAAACTCTGAGCATGTAACAAAACCAACCAAGCAAGCAAGCAAAAACAAATACAAAATCAAAAAACAAACCGTTATACAGACAGATAAACAGATAGCCAAACAAACAAGCAAACAAGAAACAAACAACACTCAAACCAACTCTTTGCAATATAATTCCCCAGGAATCCTTTTTAAGAAGGACTTCCTTCTCATTTGATAGTTTTCCCAACCCTGCAGCTAGAGCTACCGATATATCTGATTTACCTGGACACTAGATCTTCCACAAGCATCAGTTTTTGAAAGAATAAAATCTTTCTTTAAAATACCGAGCAATGGCTTTCTGAGACCAAGTTGGGTGTTCGATCCTGGCCTAGTCCGGTGGTAGATGCTGATGCACAAATACTCCAGCCTAGTTTCAACAGATTTACTGGCACGCAAATGTACTTCTGCGGGACAAATTTTTGGCATAATTGCAGCCCAGGAAATCGTAAAAGTAGTTAATGGAACGCAAAACCAGTAGTTTTGTTATAATTGTTTCTGTAAAATGAGTAATAGTGAATGAAGAATTAAAGATAGAAAGGAAATAAGGGAAGAAAGAAAGAAAAGAAAAGAAAAGAAAAGAAAAGGGAAGGTAAGCAAATTCGTAGTTTTATATGTTTGTTGATAATGTGATCATGGCCGCAGGATCTTCAGTTTTGCATGGAATTCAAACCACAGGGAAGTGACTTTCCAGCTTATAAATATCACTCGTGTATTTCCTGGGATTCAATACGCAGTCACTTTGATAAGCAGCCAGTGTCGATGTCACACGGCTATGATGGCTTTGCAAAAGGAAAAGAAAATAACGATAGACACTTAACAAACTAATCGGAAAAGTATCAACTTAATATTCATAAAAGTATGGTTACTTCTCGATTCTGCAGAATGGAAAGGGCAGGCCTACCACGGGACCGAAAAATGCATAACCTGTTCAGAATTTTAGAAAGAGATCTGGGCGAGGAACTAGTATCCGGCCCAATCAGGATGTGGTATTCTTAAAAATTCTATCGTTTGGTCATTGTTGAGGTACCCTACCCATCTCACGTCTACGATATTGATTGAAGAGTACTCTTCTGTAATGCCAAGGGGTTGTATACAAATCCAGTACTTGGCCAGCAGATGTCTCCAAAAGACGGTCATTATCAAATATTTAAGTGTCCCTCCTGTACGTTGGCCGCTCTAGAGGAAGAATCAGGTTCGAATCTTGTGGATAGTTTCGTTTCTAGTTCCCTCCTTTTAGAATTAGGTCAAAACTGTTTTCGTCTCTTCAATGCTAAGTCACACGGCAGAAATAACTAGCTGCCATTGACCAGTGTGTTTCAACAATCTGCTTTACGTCACACCGACACAGATAGGTCTAATGGCGAAGATAGGACAGGAAAGGACTAGAAGTGGGAAGGAAGCGCCCGTGGCCTTAATGAATTTACAGCTCCAGCCAACATTTTCCTGGTGTGAAAATAGGAAACTACGGAAAACCATCTTCAGGTCTGCCAACAGTGGGATTCGAAGCCACTATTTTCCGAATATAAGCTGGTAGTTACGTGCCCCAAACCGTGCGGCCACTTGCTCGATCAGTCCGTTTCAGTTTACGTAGCACCATGACGAATGGAATACCTAGGGTGACAACTCCGCTTTCTTAACATTGTCGTTGGTGGCTCCGCCGCGCCGGAGTGTGGCGCTGCAATCGCAACGAACCAGCTGCAACAACACGTGAACCCAATTATCGACGAAGATAATAGCGTGCGTGCGTAACGCCTATTAAGGGAATGTGATTGTTTTGATAGTTTCCGAAAGTCTGTATTGATATCTGCGCAGTGCTTCTTGTGTGCAACAAGAGTAAGCAATTGTCAGGCAAAAGCAGAATATGTGACTGAATTTTTCAGGAGATTTAATGAACTTTTAAAAGCGGATAGTTCCGTTGTGTACGGTAAAAACGTTGAACTTGCTCGTGTAAGGTGGATATTAAAACCAGGAGCTGTGCCTCATATTTTTAGTAATTTACCAAAGTACCTATACATTGAGGTCAAATCGCGAAAGACACCCAGCAGGAAAAGGAATGAAGACAGTATCAAGAGGATAAGGAACAAGAATCACAACAGTGAGCGGTAAGGTTCAAAGACAGCCTAGTTGTAGTCAAATTCACAATCAGTCTAGTAGTCTTACCGATGCCCAGAAGTCAATAGTCTCTCAAAAGGCGACTAAAGTACGCAATTCGTAATTTAATGCGAGCTAAATGTCTCTTTTCTCGGTCAAAGCTAGGATTAATTTCCTACAGGGGCAGTTTAAGAACACGGAATGTTCAATGTTATCTCTTTGAAAAGTAGTTTTTTAAAGTATGTAATGCACAATATTGCTTTCGCTTTTGTCCGACTCCTTGGCTGAATGGTCAGCGTACTGGCCTTCGATTAAGAGGGTCCCGGGTTCGATTCCCGGCCGGGTCGGGGATTTTAATCGCTTCTGATTAATTCTTATGACTCTACTCATCATATTCAGACAACATATCACACTACCAACCACCACAGAAACACGTAATAGTGATTACATCCCTCCATATAGGGTTGGCGTCAGGAAGGCCATACGGCCGTAAAACAGGGCCAAACCCACACGTGCGCCTCAGTTCGCACCCGCGACCCCACAGGTATGGGGAAAATGCGGTAACATAATAATAATAATAATAATAATAATAATAATAAAAGTAAACTCGTGTCCTCATCCCGAGGTGGTGCAGCTCTTTTCAGGCACACCCCCATTGGAGGTGAGCTGCATGTACCATTTGAACCACAGACCAGCCCTCCTGCCATTCTTAAATTTCTGGCAGTACCGGGAATCGAACCCAGGCCCCCGAGGACGGCAGCTAATAACACTAACCGTTGCGCTACGGAGGCGGACATAATAATAATAATAATAATAATAATAATAATAATAATAATAATAATAATAATAATAATAATAATAATAATAATAATAATAATAATAATAATAATGCTCTCGCTTTTCGTCATGTCCCAATTTATCTCGCGTGTTCTCTTATTAAAAGTCCACAGATATTTCTTCGTGGGGACTGAGAATATTATTTACAACTCACTGACAGTATTATTCATAAGTCTAAACAATTGGGTGTTGTATTTGGTTATTTGCGTATCAGTGTAACCTCCATTAAAACAGCTGACCGTGTAGCGATGGTAACTGGCTCCACTACCGCCGCTCTGCGGGAGCGCGCTTGAACTCTGTGAGTGATCTCACTAGATACTCTATTAATGATAGCACAATATAGTGAAAAAAATATTAGGAGGTTTTTAGTTATTGGTTTATTAAGGTTTTCAGTAACTTCGGGAGGGGAACGTAGTGCTCGTCGCGGTTTCCGATGGAGGAGCTCGGACCCACCATCTTCCGAGTATTTGACATTTTCTTGAAAAGTATACCGAATCTTTAGATCTACCTCTGGTGAGAGCCTGCAGTAAATAATAATGACGACGATTATTATTATTATTATTATTATTATTATTATTATTATTATTACGGCCGTTGTTTAAGCGGGCCATCGGTTCCGACAGTAAATATTATTATTATTATTATTATTATTATTATTATTATTATTATTATTATTATTATTATTATTATTATTATTATTATTATTATTATTATTATTATTATTATTATTATTTATAACGATGATAATGATGGTGGTGTGAGAAGGAAGAAAAATCTACAGGGCTTTGAAGTTGAGTAACAGTGCCACCTGTTTCTCACTAAGGTCACTATTCCTTGAAATGTTCTAGATCTAACGAGAGCCAGTACGTCGATGTCTTGTTCCAAAGGAGTGCTTTACTGTTCCAGAAGCCATCGATGCGGAACTATCACGATTAAACACTGTCAAATAACACCGATTACCACCCAAAATTGAACCCACTATCTCGGTAACTTAAGAACAATGACTAATCGTCTGCATCACTTGGTTTTGTTTATAATAATAATAATAATCATAAGAATAAGAAGAATAAGAAGAGACGCCATAGAGCAAGATTCTTTCTCTGAAAAGTGATGTTTTATGTGCTGATAAATTTGACACCTTATTCAAACTGATGACTGCCAAGATTCGACCGCACAAACTTAAGTTCAGGAAGTTTGCTGGAGGTACTATCGTCGCACAAACACATCGAAGTTGTTCGCGATGTAAGGATGGGAAAAGGCTAGGACTAGGGAGGAGCGGCCGAGGCCTTAATTAAAAGGGAAACCACGCAAGACCATCTTCAGGGATGCAGATGGTGGAATTCGAACCCACCATCACCCGAATGCAAGCTCACAGCCTCACGACCCTAACCACACGGCCAACTCATACGGTTGGTTAAGATGTAAAGAATTATGAATAATAATAATAATAATAATAATAATAATAATAATAATAATAATAATAATAATAATAAAGTAAACCCGTGTCCTCATACGAAGGCGGTGCAGCTCTTTTCAGGCACACCCCAAATGGAGGTGAGCTGCATGTACTATTTCAGCTATATGCCAGCCCTCCTTGCCATTATTAAATTTCTGGCAGTACCGGGAATCGAACCCGCGGCCCCGTGGCCGGCAGATAATAACAGTACACTACAAAGGCGAACACAATAATAATAATAATAATAATAATAATAATAATAATAATAATAATAATAATAATAATAATAATAATAATAATAATAATAATAATAATAATAATAATATCGCTTTGCTGCAAAATTTTCCACCGTTTGTGCATGAGGAAATATATTATTTAAACGTATTCCGTAATATTTATTTTTTTAAAATGGATTTCTGCGTCTAAGACTAACTCCCAAATACTGCGAACATTGATCCTTATTCTAGACTCCCAGCGTCACTTAAATTTGAACCAGGTCGCCTAGCTGATGATGGCCCAGTTATACAGAAGAAGAATGTCCTGACTACAGTCATTTTACAGACTTGTGCTGATCTATTATTACGGCAAGTACCCAGTTTTGCACGCGACAGACTTGCACGACTGTTTATCTGATGCGGATCATAATGTGCTCCAGCACGCAACGGGTTGCGCCGGAGACCTAAAGCACCTTAAAATGTGATTCTGAAACTTGGAACATCTACTTGAGCTGGTTACTGTTGTTGTCTGTCGTTGGATGACACTGCCTCATGTGAATCGTCTAGGGACATCACAGCCAGTAGAACCGTTTACTAACGAGAAACGCACCTCATTAACAACCACATCATAGTTCGCAAAATGATAAGAGCACACTTTTAACTTGCACTGTGAACAGTGAATGATAAATGACTCACGGTACTGATTATAAATGCACATTACTTCGGTGTGGTAAACCATTCAGGACGATCAGATGTGTAATTACTAGAGCCCGGAAGTTAGGCAAAATGCCTTTTTTTATCTGACTGGATATATTGAAGAATCAGATAGAGATAAATATGTTTTCGTGCATTTAGGAAGTGTAGAGACAATTTTTATTTTGCCTTTTTTTTGCCTATTTTGGCTTCCGTTGCCTATTTTACGGTTCAAAGCCTTTTTTTGCCTTTTTTGATCGTTATACAATTTTTTTCTGCGATGTATACATTTTAAAAAGCACATAATGAATTTCCGTACATCGAAGACAAAAAAATGTTGCACAAATTACATATTGCCGTCACAAATATCTATTTAGAATATTGTTCCCTGTAAATCGTTTACTTGTTTTCAGGCATTCGAGAGCTTATTTTTTTAACCATTCATTTAACCTCTGTAAATAACAGAACCTTCATTAGTGAAAGGAATGCACAAGCATAATGAATACCAGGAAAGAGAGAGGGTGAGGGAAGTACGTCTCTTCTCCTTCCTCACACCCCTTTTGCTGTGACAATGCATAATTACCTAGTGTTCCCGATTTCGAAATGATAAGATAATGCAGATGAAGGGAGGAAATCACTTCTGTCTAACAGGTCAAACTTAAAAGACGCTGTTAGTCTACTGTTGAACTTGTTAAAGGCAACTCGGGTGTTCGCGCCGACTTATTTATCATGCCGAAATTTTCATCGTTGCGTGGTAAATTACATGGCTATGTTCGCAAATTCGGTTCGGATACACTTTCTACTGATGGAGCTATACTCTTTTGCAAAAATCTGTGAAAAATCCTTTAATCACGAAAAAAAGTACTTTATAACTCAACATTTCGCAACAACGAAACGTAAGTCTAGGTTAAATATTGTTGGCCCTGAGATCTTTTTTTTTCTAGGGGCTTTACGTCGCACCGACACAGATAGGTCTTATGGCGACGGTGGGATGGGAAAGGCCTAGGAGTTGGAAGGAAGCGGCCGTGGCCTTAAGTAAGGTACAGCCCCAGCATTTGCCTGGTGTGAAAATGGGAAACCACGGAAAACCATTTTCAGGGCTGCCGATAGTGGGATTCGAACCTACTATCTCCCGGATGCAAGCCTCTACGCGCACGGCCAACTCGCCCGGTGGCCCTGAGATCAATTTAATATCAACAGCAGTTACAACATCCAGCAGGCAATCTCAGTTTTCCCTGGATCTATGTAAAGCTTTCTTGGACTCCGGAATTCCGTTCTGGAAACTGGAAAATCAATCCCTCAGGACGTTTCTGCAGAAGTACACTAATGAAGAAGTTCCATCAGAATCCATTTTAAGAAAAACGTATTTTAATATCTCCTTTGAAGAAACCCTGCAGAGGATTCGAAGCAGAGTTTCAGAAAAGATGATCTGCATCTCCATTTTGAAACTATGGATGCAATGGGACGTTACATGGCCAACGTCATCATTGGCACTATGGAAGCAAAGGAAACTGACCTATCATCAGTATTTCTTTTGACGACGGAAGAAATGGAGAGAGCAAATGGTTCCACAGTGGCACAGTTGTTCACAAATTCATTAACGTTACGCTGGCCGGATGGAATACGGCATGATGATGTCCTACTTTTTGTCACAGATGCGGCAACTTACATGAAAAAAGCAGCTACAGCCTTGAAAGTTTTCTTTCCTAAAATGCTCCACCTCACATGTTTAGCCCATGGACTGCACAGAATTGCTGAAGAGATAAGAAGTTTGTATCCTCACGTGGATAAGTTAGTTTCGAATACCAAGAAAATCTTCCTAAAATCACCCTCCCGAATCCGGGTTTTCAAGGACGTGGCACCAGAGCTCCCTTTACCTCCACAGCCAGTTCTCACGAGATGGGGAACCTGGATCTCAGCAGTCATATATTGCAGCAACAATTTGGACAAGATACATGAGGTACTTTACGCCGTATCAGTAGACGAAGTTGCTTCAGTTCGCGAGGTAAAAAAGTTGTCGGACTATGAAGAGCTGAGCAATGATCTGGCATTTATAACAGCACATTATAGTGTGATACCGGAAGCAATCTAAGTTGGAGAAAAGAGATGATTCGCTAGTATCATCCATGGCGATCTTCGAAGATGCAGTAAATGAACTGCTGCAAGCACCAGGAGAAAAGTGAAGCAGTGTTAGTGAAAAGTGTAAACGTGTTCTGAGTGCTAATGTGGACATTGAAGAATGTCCTGGAAGGTGAAAATTCTGTTTTAACTGGCATGTGTCCTTCCGAAATAGCTTGTTTTAAATTTGAGCCAATCACTTCAGTGGAAGTAGAACGTTCCTTTTCCATGATGACAAACATTCTTTCTGACAAGCGTCTGTCTATGACAGGTGATACTTCGAAAAAGTACCTTGTTGTTGCATGTAACCAAGGAAAATAAGAGTAAGTACGCTAATTATGTGATAAATATATAATAAAGAAATGAATGAGTATTTAAAATACATATTTTCATTAATAATGAGTGACATTCCTCTTTGCTTTCACTCCTAACAAATGCCTATTTTAATTACAGTACTGCCTATTTTCAGTATTTCAAGTGCCTTTTTTGCCTGTCTATTTTAACCAAAAATAAATGCCTAACTTCCGGGCTCTAGTAATTACTCTTGTAGAACTCATATACAAACAGGATATCGCTTTCGATTTAAATGGAATTAATTTCCATTTTCATTTACAGCTCACAGTGGCAATTCAAAATTCCGTGAACTCTGACGCTGTCTCTACAAGGAATCCAACCCACCTTCTCGCAGGTCAATCGAACAGGCCTGTACTCATAAAGCCAAGGTTAGTCAACTCATCGATAGCAGGAAGGAATACCCTTCCGATAGCAGGAAGGAATACCCTTCCAGTAAAAATGTAGGCAGTCCTGCGTCTCTTACGACCAATAGTATTTGAAAGAACGTTACATACTACTACTACTACTACTACTACTACTACTACTACTACTACTACTAATAATAATAATAATAATACTAATAATAATAATACATGATGAGAAATTACATTATTATTATTATTATTATTATTATTATTATTATTATTATTATTATTATTATTATTATTATTATTATTATTATTATTATTATGCATCTTCTTCTTCTACCGCTTTATCCCAACCCTGGTGGGTTTGTGGGTGCGAACTGTATCACAGATGTGGATTTAGTCTTATTTTACCCCTGGATGCCCTTCCTAATGACATTTTTTTATGGAGGGGATTCTTATTGTGATTGGTAACATGTTTTGTTGGTTATAAATGAAGACAGACGAATTAACTAGACGTGTCTGAAGTGCCCAACAAGATCGAAATCGAACCCGGGACCCAATGAAATGAAGGTATCATCGCTGACCATTCAGCCAAGCAGCCATATATAATAAAACATTGAATAATCATATTATATTATTATTATTATTATTATTATTATTATTATTATTATTATTATTATTATTATTATTATTATTATTGCCAGCCTCCTATTTTAAAGCTCTGCGTTCGATATCTTGGACGAGTAAGGACTTCAGTCGTAGACTTGTTGAAGAACTCTCTGATTTGGGAGGCAGAAAATTCAATGGTGATAGCCAAAAATACGCTGAAGATGCCATCCCGTTGACCATGAGGCATGTTCATATCTCAGGCCATCTGTCAGACACCAGCGTCTTGGAAAGTCTAAACCCTTAATGGGCTATATATGCAACGGTTTTGTATGTATGTATGTATGTATGTATGTATGTATTGTGCCCTTATAAGGCACCAACTGCGGTGATCTCTTCTTTCTTCTTTGCGCCGGCTGCTCCTGTAATAAATGACATATAAATCATACTCACCGCTGCATGTAGACTCTTCTTCTCAGTCGTGCCCGTTCGATATCCCCGGAGAGAGGCCACACGTCGATATCAGGAGTGAGGGAATGAAAAGAGGGGTAAACTAACTAAAATGACGGTACCCAAGACTGAATTAAAATTAAATAAAGGACTAATTTATTCAAATAAAATGCAAAGTGCTAAAATGGACGTAGATTGAACTAGTGAAAAATGTAAACAAATGAAAATAAAGTGATTAAATAAAATATTAAATATTGAAGGTCTGCCTTCCAAAACAAAATATAACTGCCTGAATAAACTGACTGAAGGTCAAACACCTTAATTAAAATATGCCAGACTATCTTGACATAGTCTCTTCAAGTTGTACAAAATGACTCCGTTAAAACTCTGGTCAGAAAAATCACCTACTTGAAATACAAAAAATTTACATTACGGAGAAAGGATCTCTCAAATATTCAAATTAATAAATTTAACATAGTTGACTCACAACAAAGTAAATTAAATTCTGTAACGTCGATCAATCCACTGACTTATAAGAGTTATTAAATGTTTAACACATGTTGCTTCATTTGGGAAAAATACCCAAATTTAAATAAACTTGGACTGCACTAAGCAAGTGTATCACTTAAGGAAATAATTCTTAGAAAACAGAACAAAACAACCATGAACATCACTTTCATTATCCTACATAACTGTTGTCTTATACAACACCTCCTGATTAAACAAATCAATTATCGAAACATCACTCTGAGTGTATCCAACCACTCATCTACGTTAGACTCCACTTGCTTGCCTGTGATAGACTGGACTCTTAAAATAAAACAAAATTAGGCCAAGTGCCTGATGTTAACATTATCGAATGACAGCGATCTTTGTACATTAAAATTTCTATTGACTTTGCCGCTAACTGCATTTCATTATAAATTCATATTTGTGGTATCACCACTGGATGGAGGCAGGTACCATCTTCTTTACCACTTATTGCGGCAGTTTTATACAATTGGTTTATTTAAAGATCGCTTCATTCCAAAAATAAAAATGTAGTGGATTTTAAAGAAAGTTTGGTAATTACTTATATGCCTGGTATGAGCATACCACTACTATTTCGACGGTGACATAATCGATGACCCAATAAACCTAACATCTGAAATGGTATTTACATCATTACGTTACTTAACGGAGAAACACTGCTCCGATAAAATACAGAAATCAAAACAAACTAGCCTAGCTGCACTTATCTATTTACAACAAATCAAATATAAATAATTCACATACGCTTGCGTCCTACAAATACACGGTCAAAGGTGCACTCAAAAAGAAAAACAAAAATCAAAAACTGGATCCCACCATCGCGGCCTACTGGAAATTAATAAAGATAGAAATGCGCAAAACAAACTCGGAGTTACCAGAAAAATATACCCCGCTGCGAGTAGCAAAATATTGCGAATTTGACGGCAATCTCAAGTTTCAGACGACAATTGTCTGGACATAATATTATTTAACCTTGATGGAAAAATTACTGTTATTTCACGTCATCCGTGACTCTACATAAATATTCAAAACACATTGATTCGTCTCTCTGTTCACATAGTACACTGGCTAGCATTATTTGTCGAGCATCTATTCTCCCTGGAATTATTTAAACAAATACAGGCTCCTGCCTGTAGTATCATGACCCATGTCGTAATACATTTTAACGCACGTGGTTAAATTCTTCATTTCACACTTCCATTTCCTCATTAATTCGCGACGTCATTATTATTCATTATTCTCACAATACAGCCTCGCTCGTATCCGGCGGGCAAAAATATCTGTCGTGCACATTACGACTTCTCATGTAAATTCAGGACATGGTTCAAATATCATATTTCCATCATCAACGTAGATCATCAGGGATATTAATTATCTAGCTCAATCTTTCGATCATTCACTGTCAACACATCACAAACATCACAGAGCTGACTCATCAATGGCGCTCATTGTTACTATAAAAGAAAATGACGAGATTGCCTCTCAAAACACAAATGTTGAAACGTGCGCAACCGCAACTACACAAAATAAAATATACTCGCGTCTAACCGAAATCGTCGCAAAATACGCGGGATAAGAAACAAATCGAAACCGGTCATCTAAAGGATGATTCCGCCACGTAAAACAAAACTGAAATGCGCAACACAAAATAAACATTGAAAACATCGCGATGGCGTCCACACGATCAAAACTCCAACAAAAGAAAGTATGACTCAAAAACCATCGATCTAAAAAAAAATCATGAAGAATAATAATAATAAACTGACATTACACTCGTAGATCAAAAATCAAAAGCTGCCTAACTGTCCAAAAGACATACTACAAAAATCAACCATAAAATACGCGCAAACAAACATCTACATAGACAAAGTGCACAAAATAAGCCTATCTGAAAGTGCAACATAAACATTATTATTATTATTATTATTATAATTATTATTATTATTATTATTATTATTATTATTATTATTATCAGAATTATAAAAACCGTGAATTATTTACAACCCTACTTAGTACTCTAAACTACACTGATCATCGATTTTGTCACGGTCCTACATATTATTTACATTATAATAATGCTCATACCTGATGGTGGAATCAAGGCGGTTCACCCACCGGCCCCCGTCATGGTTGAAATTAGAATTCCATCTTCAAGCTGATGTGGTATTCCAGATTTATACACACGCAAATTTGACACATACTTGCCATGCCGTGACACACGTTTATATTAGCGTAAAAACACTCGCATTTGTCTCACTCCAGTGAAAGTTTAGAAGATGCCACTTGCAGCCTCCTGCCTGCTGTGTGGAAGGATGGTCTCCTCGCTATCTACCTGCAAGATCACCTGGTAGCCTGCTCGTCGATCCCTCAGCTCTATTTACCTTACAGCTTATAGTACATTAACCCTACTGGGGCATAACTGTTCCCTCAAGGTCTGCTGTTGCGGCCTCCATTGAATAAAGTCAATCACCTTCCCGTTTGTCTTACTAGTTTCTGCCTGTAAACATCTAGCTTGCCAAACAGTTTGTAGAATGGTAGAAACAAGCTAAATACCGTTTATGTTTGTGGAGAAAATTTATATACTGATCTCACATGTAAAACTCCCCACTGGTTAGAAATGTTTTTATGTAAAATCTGCTGGAACATGAATTTGTTTCCCTCGACTAGTAATGTGAGTTTATTTAAATTGAAAGTGTAATTCTTGCCTACACTCCCTGCATTTACAGTAAAAGTCTGTGAAAGTGTTCATTTTATGAAATGCATATTCTCCCAAGTAAATAATACAAGGCTTTCTAAAATGCCTACAAGTGTCTAATCGCTTTCGTACCAGCCAAAATAAAGTTGACTAAATGCATTTTTGCTGACACACTCTGTCACTCTGTCAAAACGTAGATTCACTAAGAATACTGAAATAACACTAAAGTACTCAAGACAATAACTGAGAGTATTCAAAACAACTGTGAACTGAGAACTTTAGAAACACTGAGAATTGATTCACACTGAGAACTGAGTAAGACTCAAAACACTGAGAACGACTGACAATAACTGAGACTGAGACACTCAAAACACTGTGAAGTAACTGAGAATTCGACCCTCTGGTCGCTGGGTTTTATGAAAATTTCTCCCACCACCAGGAAAATAGTTCCGTGGAAGGGATGTGGCGTAATAATCCAGTCCTCAGGAGCGCTTTCCCGTACATCCGTAGGTTATGGTTTTCAAAATTTATATTCAAAACTTCCTAAATTCTGTCCGACTCACATGTGATGTTGCGCCGCGGGAAATGATCATAGGATAATCCACACGATGACGCGCGTCACTGGTGTTATTTTCTTCCGGTGGATGGCCTCGTTCAGCCATGATGGCTCCTTATTCTGGGTTCTATTACTCCTCCGTTCGAAGTTGAATTTTATTTATTAGGCACTGATTAACCACAGATTGGCACTGATAATTCACCAAATATTATGACGAAGTTAGGACACTGTTTTTTACTACCACCTCGGGCTTCAGATCGCGAGATACTGTTTGTAGATCTCCCGGTATGACAGCTCATTCAAATTTAGAATATTCTGATTGGTTGAGACTTTCGCGCTCTTCCAAACCGTGATGCATCCGCTTCCTCCCACGAATTGGCGGTTACTGTCGTTGGTCCTCTATTGTCCTAGCTAAATAGGTCAGGCTTCACCGCGTGCTTTTCTCGTGAGAACGAACAGCAAGTGCCCACTCCCCGGCGGTGTCATAAAATTTATTGGAAGGGTGCTTTACAATTTGGTCGTGCCTAGAGAAGAGTTTCATGGATTCACTCGCCGCCAGGCTGGCGCCAGAAAGTTCCTTTGTGACTGCGAGTTTCACAGCCTTACTGTGGTATCTCATATGTGAAAATATTCAATTTTATTATGAATTAAATTAGGCAAAATCGCTTATGGGTGCAGTATGTATGTATGTATGTATGTATGTAACTTTTTTCATGGTCCGTGATCATCCCCAAAGCATTCGTTGACATTTTTCTACACATTTCTGATAGAGACATAGTGTTATATTATGCAAATAAACCAGTTTTCGTTAGCTGTGATATAAGAATCATTAATATTCCTCTTTTCTTTTTTTACGTGTATGTCGTTCGGAGCAAATTGTTGTTCAGTCTTGCAGTTGATTTATAGTAAGTCACTTTTCACAAATCAATAGTAATGATCTAATGTGCCTTATATCCAAGTACATAATCATATATCAACAGTAACATTTCGGCATTTAGGGACCACCTTCTAGTTCATGATTTGAAGATATTCGTCGTATGATAGGTTGCTCTAGAATTCATAGCATGTTTAATTTGAATTATTCCTGAGGTACATATGTAAGTATTTAACCATCATGGGTGATCGTATCCTATCCAGAATGGACATATGGTTTGTGAATGGTATGTTAGTAAAGTGGAATTATAGGGCGGAAACTATGAGATTTTAGCTCCACATTACATTAATGCTCGCATTGATCACTAGAGTCCCATGGATCCAACCCAAGTTGCTTTTTCGTCAATGCTACGTCTCTAGGTTTTCCTTGGGCATTCCCACCTTGTAGATTTAACACGGGCCGCTTTGCTCACTGCTCAATTTTGTTTCCGCAACATATTATACTCTATCAACCTTCATTTCCTTAGGTCAATTTTGACTTCCATAATTCGTGACAATTGTCTTCTAAATTCTCCCCTAAATTCAGTTGACACTAGGGTTGCCAGGTCCCCCGTATTATAAGGAATTTCAGTTCATTATTTGAAGTTCTGAAATACTGTCCCGTTTTGACAGTATGCGGGATCCCAACAACTCAATTCATTATTCTTCATCCAACGATTCTGCGCTATGATCGAAATGTGAAGTAGGCGAGCGTAGTGGCGGCGATAAGGACCCCGCGAACTCCTTGGGGCGGCGGGCCCATGGCTTGTGAGGAGCCCATGACTGTTCCTTACTTCAGTAGTTGAAGAGTGATTTCACATATTGATAAAACTACAACACACAACACAGTATGATTTGTATTACAGAGGGTTATTTCAAACTTTGGCCGTCGTAGTGCAGAGCTTCTTTCGTCAATAGGAGTACGGTAGTTATTTCTGAACCGAGCTCGATAGCTGCAGTCGCTTAAGTGCGGCCAGTATCCAGTAATCGGGAGCTAGTGGGTTCGATCTCCACTGTCGGCAGCCCTGAAGATGGTTTTCCGTGGTTTCCCATTTTCACACCAGGCAAATGCCGGGGCTGTACCTTAATTAAGGCCACGGCCGCTTCCTTCCCACTCCTAGACCTTTCCTATCCCATCGTCGCCATAAGACCTATCTGTGTCGGTGCGACGTAAAGCAACTAGCAAACTTTCAGCACCTCAGCATCTTCTAAAACCATAAAAATGTACTTATATCACCAAATTCGTTTATCCCTTGGAGCAATAATCCCAGCCATATATTTCAGTACATTCCAGGTTGGAAAAATATTTCACATTTTCTTTATTTTTAAGTCATATGTGTTTAGGCAGATTTCCAACGGACCACATAAAGCTTAGTGGTATGCCAATTATATCCGTATGTAGATACGTGGAATTTGTACTATTCATCTGTTCAGGAAAAACATCGTGGGTATAAAATAAGATGGGATTCCATGTCCGTAGACCGTAGGTCTAGCATACCAAGAGATAAAATCGGAAATCGTCAAAACACCATGTTTAACATTTCTGACAATGTTTCAGAGGACGCAACAGGGACCTTGCTGACTAACTAAAAGCATTTGCGTGTTCTCACCATAGTCCAGAAAGTAACTATGAGATGCTCTATAAAATCACGTAAGAATATTTCCTTTAGCATCCACTGCCATATGAAGCATGTACAAAATGGCCACAGGCAGGCGCTTCTTGCATACTATGTTAGTATAATATCTAAATGTAGCGGAGAGGATGTTTGGTAGAAAATGAGGAATAATAATAATAATAATAATAATAATAATAATAATAATAATAATAATAATAATAATAATAATAATAATAATAATAATAATAATAATAATACTTTGTTATCGGGGTTTCAAGAAGACTGTTAACTGAACCACTCCAGGGAATCTGTGTTTCAAGGATAGCAAGGAAAACTCTTAACGACCAATAAGTCAAACCTCAGAGATACGGTTCGGTACTTTCATAAGCTCTTGAACTGTGCCTCCTTCCTCCGCCCCCCGCCCCCCCCCCCCCCCCACTGATGATGGACTAATAATGTTACTGATTTTACATCCCACTAACTACTTTTTGACGGTTTTCGGAGACGGCGAGGTGCCGAAATTTTGTCCCGGATGAGTTATTTTACGTGCGAGTAACTCTATCGACACGAGGCTGACGTATTTGAGCACCTTCAAATACCATCGGACTGAGCCAGGATGAAGCTGCCAAGCTGGGCTCAGAAGGCCAGCGCCTCAGCCACGGAGCCACTCAGCCCGGATCGAGGATGGACTATCCTTCGAAGCATCCTCCAGTAGACAACCAGATTCGTATCTCTTCGATAGGGAAGAAATTAGGGATATCACTGAGGTGTGAAGAAATAGTGGTTGAAATGCTCAAGTATGTTGGAGTGAAATAGTTCGAAAGACTCTTCGTTGATACCTGGGCAACGAAAGAAATCTCATAGAAGTAAAATAACGCGCTCACTTATCCATTATATAAGAGAGGGGGCAAGAGAGTACGTCCTCATTGCGTACGGATCATTATCGACGGGACTGCAGGATACGGTAGAACCTTACCTGGATGACTAGTCGATGGAGATAACAAGCTGAGTTCAGAAAAGGACGTTCTTACGCAAAACAAATCATTGATCAGAATCAGGGTAATGAGACAAAATATACTGATTAACTTTCATGGATTTAAAAAAGCATATACTCAATGGACCTGGGACAATTAAAAAAAATCTCGGGAATTTGATAATGATGATGCTTGTCGTTTAGGGGCCTAACATCTAGGTCATCGGCCCCTGATGGCACGAAATGAGACGAAATGCAATGACAAAATAAAAATTCAAAATCCTCCATTGGCCAGAATTCAAAGCTTGAGGACGAAAAATGAACGGATGGATATGAAGTTAAAAACAATCAGTGGAGCGGACCCGCAATGCCTCAGTCTCAGAAACTGACGGAAAACAATAGTAATACTGACCAAGGGGCTGCTTCTATAGCTCAATACTGAATCGATGATCCTTGCAAGTTAAAGGGGTCCAAAATATAGACCATCGGCCTCTCATAATGGTACTTACCGCTTGGAAAGTAGGAACATGGTATTTGACATGGTGCGGTACTAATCAAAAGTATCGTAGACTCGCGGTATTCCACACATTATGGTACTACTCACAGGTAATGAAATTCGCACATGTAATACAGACCTATGGTGTTTCACACATAGCGGCGCCATTTACAGGCAACGCAAACCTATGGTGTTCATCACATAAGTGTACTAACCACAGGGACTCGTACTATCCCGTGGTGTTCCTTATATAGTGGGTACTAATCATAGGCAAGCCACAACTCTGGTGTCGCTCATATAGTGCTACTAAACACAGGTACCGCAAAAGCCTGACCGCACGGTGCTCCTGATTGCTATAATCACAAACCTATTTCGTACTTAACATAGTGGTACTGCGTGCAAGTAATAGCGACCCATGGTGTTCCCCGCGTAGTGGTACTAATCACAAGTAGTTTCATGATTCCAATCCAATCATCCCTTGGTCGCCTCTTACGACAGGCAGGGGATACCGTGGGTGTATTCTTCGTCGGCGTCCCCCACCCGCAGGGGGTAGTATGTTTGGTCCGCGAGAGGTATTTTATTTCCCTCAAATCCGCCGGCAAGCCGGTTAGGACCCCCCTATCCGCCACCTGGGACGCGCCACGTGGGAGTATCACCTCTCCCCCTGCTATGCCAGCGTAGTAGGTTCGTAGCCGGGAATTTGGAATCGAGAACACATCGTTGGCATTGATCCAATAAACTCTCACAGATACATACACTCAAGTGAAGTTTATGGATAAGCTCTCAGGAATTTTTGAGATTAAAACATGCCTGAGAGAGGGTAATGGTCTTCTCAGCTCCTGTTCAATAAACTGTTTTGGAAGAAGTAGTCAGGGAATGGAGTAACATCCAGCACGACGCAAGAACTGGCGCCAAAAACGCTGGTACTACTTTCGATTGCGTACGCTGACAAATGTAGTGCTTCTTGGAGACAACCTCCAAATAGCAATGAAGCAGATCGAAATACTGGAGGGAAAAAAGCTGCAAAGACCGGACTAAGGATCTCTTTTGAGAAGACGGAGTGCTGGGACTCGGAGAAGAAGGAATCAGTCCTCGAGATTGTTACAACGTATGGAATTCCACCTGATGATGGTGAAATGCAAGCATTGGGAGATAAAAAACGAGAAAGATGAAAATGACCTTTAAACTGTGTCATGATGCTTACCAATCCATCTCCATCTCTTTCAAAGAAAAACTGAAACATTTTTCTACACAGTCAGACCAAAGTGGCCATAAGCCGCCGAGACCGTGGCCAAAATAGATTCCCTGACTGAGGAAAAGGAAGGTACTTCCTCAGGAGGACATCAGAGCCCAAGAAAATACGAGAAGGATTTACGTTTCAGATAAGGTCAAACAAAGTGTGGTATACAAATAGAGAAAATGTGTACACCACAGTGCAAAAGAAAATATTGACAGGCTATGGATATTTGAAAAGAACGATCCCTGAAAGATTAGCATACAAGATATTTGCTGTTCAGGAGAAATAGAAAATCCATCCCTGCTAGCTGAGAGAGATGTACAAATTTTCTCAAAAGGAAAAAATATACACCAATTTAAATTCACGACAGAAAAACTTTAAGAAATGCAGTTCCGGATTTGAGAGTAAAACATGAAAAACATACTGTAACTCGCGACATATCAGTGAAAGAACGACAGAGTAACCGTAAGAGCGAGTCGCGCGTATAGGGTATAATTTAGTGACGAATTTTATGGAGTGTCAACTCTGGTCTGGCTTATAGATTGAACCTCTGGATCTTTTCTCACTCTCATTACAATAGTAATCACTCTATGAGCACTGTTATGTGTATTTAAAAATTGAGAATCCATTCAATTATTATTATTATTATTATTATTATTATTATTATTATTATTATTATTATTATTATTATTATTATTATTATTATTAGTGTTTACAGTGCACTATGTCTTCTGGTATGGGCTATATCAATTTTGTTACTTTCATTGACCTGTCTCAGTCTCTTCTTTGGCTTTGACAATATGAAAGTGACTGAGGTGTGAGTGATGCTAGTAATACCATTGCTTATGCAGCCAGTCCCTGTTATGAATGGTGTGAAAATATCGCTCATAGGGTCGGTTGGTGCATGCATTTCAGTGGGCTTGGCAGAATGATAAGTAATAGCAACGGCTGGCTCGGTGAGGAAAGCAACGGGAAACTACATCACTCCTCATTTCCCTAGTACGCCTCTTCAGTGACGCCTAGGCTATTTATGACAGCTGTTGGCGGAGCTGCAGAGGATCAAACCAGCCTTCGGGCTGAATACCCAACATACATACAACATACATTATTATTATTATTATTATTATTATTATTATTATTATTATTATTATTATTATTATTATTATTATTATTATTATTATTGTACCGGGTGGTACACCTCCACGCCGCTAATTCAAACTTTGCGCCAGTTGAAACTCCTCTACTGGAGGAAGTCTGAACCTTATCTACTGTGTTAATTCTCAAGTTTCTCAGAAGATGTCCCTACTTGTAAATTTTGAAGTTTCTGAACTGGGTCGTTTTCGATGTATTTTTGTTTTGCCTGTAGTTAGAAGTGTGGACATTCTCTTCCAGATGGCACTACTGAAGAACTACAATTGTGCACCCTAGTGCGAAGTGAAAGAACTATGTTTTTGGAGAAATTTGGTGTTCATAAGTTTGTTCATTGTTAAATTTCTTTCAGTTATTGTTTAAGTTGGCAATATTAACCCTTTCTTTCCGCCAGTTTTGAATTTAACCAATAGGGAATTTCGGTAATTAATTTTCCACCAATAATGTGTTTCTTCTTCATCTTGTGTAGGGGTTTTCGTGGTTAGCCAATAAAATTCTTGTGGGAGGGTGTTCTCATTCCTGAAACGCCTCGAACTTTCCACGAGGGTATATAAACTGCTGATTTTCGGGTCTCCGCGCCACTTCAGTAACATCTATCAGTGTGTAAAGTACGTAGCAGGGGGCGGGAAGCGCCTCTTTCTTCGGGCAGCAGTTCAACCACCAGGTAATGGCCGTTTAATAACTTCTTTTCTTGCTAGCTCAGCAGTTTAACTCTCGGGGCAGGTCCGAAGCCTTTCTACCTTGTAACTTTTCCCCTTAAATGTAAAGACACCTAGTATCAATTCTATCTTTTAAACTAGATATTGGGATAGAGAGTGCTTAACCCTCTCGAGCTCCCACTCATATTGCGTTGAGGTGAACTTATTTTCTCAACTGTTTCTTCCTTAATGTAATGTAAATTGTCTTCTTCTATAAGTCACCTCTCTAGTATGGGATTAGCCCTTGCAGTAACGGCCTAGTGCCAAGTAGGTTTTATATAAAGTGTATTAGGAGTGCAAGAACGCCTCCTCTCAAGTTGGTATTTTAGAGGCCATGTAATTGACCTGTAATTTTGCCTGTAGTTAGAAGTGTGGACATTCCCTTCCAGATGGCACTACTGAAGAACTACAATTGTGCACCCTAGTGCGAAGTAAAAGAACTATATTTTTGGAGAAATTTGGTGTTCATAAGTTCATAATTGACCTCAGTAGGTTGGGTATTTTTACCCCTGTTTTCATGTCCTTGGAGGACAACTTGAAAGTGGAGTTTGGTGTGGCCTTTGATAGGCTCGAACTTAAGAGCAGGTCGCTCTTTCTTAAATTTTGTTTTCTGCGCGCCTCGAGGAGGCTTTACGGTGTAATTGGGAGCAAGTGCTCCTGGGCATGATTGGGGTCTTCTGCCCCTTTGTTGAATTGTGTATATCGTAAAGTTGGGCTTATAGCTCAAGAAGTGTGTGTCTGGCTCTCGGAGCCCAAATCCTGTAATCACTGTAATTGTACATTATCGATTTGTGTTTCGGCTATTGGGTACCTGTTCTATTTGTTATTTCTTAATCTTAAAAAGATTTCGTATTTTGAGACCTGTTCACCCCCGCACCTTCTTTCACCTCTGCTAATCCACCAAAACACGGTAACAATTATTATTATTATTATTATTATTATTATTATTATTATTATTATTATTATTTCCGTCTCCATGGCTAAATAGTTAGTCCAAGGGGTCTCGAGTTCGATTCGCGGCCGGGTCGAGGATTTTAACCTTTATTGAATGATTCCTCCAGTTTGGATTCTGGATGTTTGTGCCGTCTTCAGCACAAGAATTTATCTTAGGTAGGGCCCCATCCTCACAAACGTGCACGTCGCCTATAGGGTGTCAACTCGAAAGACCTGCAACAGGCTTCTCTGGAGGCCATACGCTATTTATTTATTTATTTATTTATTTATTTATTTATTTATTTATTTATTTATTTATTTATTTCGAATTGGGCCTCTATGGACTGCGTGTTAACAACCAGTCTCATTTTAAGTGTCTGTATCTTGTTCGTCTGCCGGGTTTGACATCCTGCCAGCATTTATTGAGCCCGTCGATCAGCGCTTTCTTCCGCTCCTCTGGTAAAGGGCCTCTCCGTCTTCTGGGTCCTGGGCCCAGTATTTGAAAAGCCAAGCTCTGCCTGTCACAAGTCAGGACTAAGGGCGAGTGATGTAGGAGTAACACCTCTTAAAAAATCCTTGGTCCAGCTGGCAGTACCTCGTAAAGGCCCCAGGGTTATGCTGAAGACGGTCAACAGTTTCTGAAAGCGGATGAGGACATCCATGTTCCAACAGTGGATAAAGCGGAGGAACCATCTTCAGCGAGCAGCGTCCGTTCTTCAGAGAAGCGGCTGCAAAAGGCGTCTGTTCTCCAGAGGAGCGGCCTATTATCCAGCTTCGTGGTTTACAACATCGGGCAGGAGCGATCCGACCCATTATTTTATTAAAACCAAGTATCATGAAAAGCCATCAGAAAGAAGACACTACCCCAGGTGGTAACTGTTCGCAGGAATCTACGGCTCCTAGCAGCGCAAGCAGGCCTTCGGATTCTGGGGAGTCTGCACCTAGATGGTTGGGAAAGGTTTCTAAGACTGGGCATAGAACACTCAAAACCAAACAGAAATACGCTATTATTATTATTATTATTATTATTATTATTATTATTATTATTATTATTTTAATTCGTCGATGTCCGAATGGGCAGTAGAAAAGACTGAGAAATTAGGGTACCGGCCATGGCCATAACTCTCGTATAGTCCCACATTTGTCTGGTGTAAAAATGGGAAAATCGTCTTCTGGGTTGCGAATAGTAGGATTCGACCTCACAATTTTCTGAATGAAAAGTTAGAAATATACGACAGGTAGCGTGTAGCCAACGTACTTGATTTTAAATTGTCATTTGATTTGAAATGGAAAAGAAAAGTCACTACACTACAGTGTTAAGAGATCGTATTACCTTCCTTTTTTCTAATATGAAGTCGGTTGGGGCAATACCTAGAAGGAGACAATGGGAAGATTGAGGTCACTAACACATGATAAGGCAGGTTAAAGAATGGTACTGATGGCGACAAGATGTCGCACCTATTAACTAACCAGGAGACAGCAACACCTTTAAGGGAAACAGTACGGCGAGGAAGGAGAGAGAGCTGAATGTCGGTGAAGAAATATGAGTCTGATGGAATGAAGAACAACACAGACGCAGATTTACACTGTAGACTACAGAATTCAATAAACTTCTATTCAATTAACGAACTCGGCTTTTTATTACATTATCTTGCTCCCCTGAGTGGCAATAAATCAGCTCGAGAATTTGCACATCTAAGAGTTTATGAGTTAATTTGTGTTCTTCTAAGTCGTGGAGTTCTAACATCGTGACGGCCCCTTATTAATAACAATACGTAACCCATTAGTGCTCAGTGAAAACTACATATATTCAAATGTAATACTTGCAAGCATCATCATCATCATCATCATCATCGGTTTGCCTTTCCTGCGAGCCGGGTAGGATGTCTGAAAACGAGCGTCTTCCAAAGTTGCTTAATCAAAAGATTTTGTTGTCGATGACAGATTCCCAATTCCATCCTCTTCTCTCCACGTCTTCCCTCAGTTGCTCCATCCATCTTTTTCTTGGTCTTCCAGCTGGTCTTCTACTTGTTATTCTCTTTTCTAAATAAGCACATGGTAACCTTATGTTATTCATTCGTTTAACATGCCCAAACCATTTAAGTCTAGACGACCAAAGTCCTTCCTCCATCGATTCATTTAGACCTAGGTTAGATCGGATCTCATCATTTTTCACGTGATCAAGTCGTGTCTTTTGGAAGGGAGTTCTAAGAAATTTCATTTCACACACTTGAATCCTGCTATAATCCGTTGATGTTAGTGTGCAGATTTCCAGAGAGTGTGTAAGGATGAGAATGAAATATGACTTGTGCAGGATCATTTTTGTTCTTTGTGGGACCTTCTCATCCCATTGTAGGTGTCTAGCGATACTATAAAAGTTTGGTTACTCTGTTAGTTATTGCTATCTCAGCTCTGTTATTACTAGCCATTACGCTTCCTAAATATCTGAATTGGTGTACTACTTCAGGTCAGGTCAGAATATATTCTACTATCGTATGCGATAGAAGACGGTACTACCTGCGACTGTCTGGCGGAGGGTCTGGCGGCCGATACCAAACTAAGCAAACTAAGGGAAAACCAATAGCTGCGAGAAGAGGAGTTTTCCCTTAGAAGGTTGGATAAGATGAGACCTTTATGTGGGAAATAACACAATCATACATTCATCAGCTGCTGCCTTGCAGTGAGGCAGGGGACTGCCAAAGGCTAAGGTAGACTACCCTGAAAGAAAATCTTCTAGTATGTTAGGCCTAGCAAGTCAGTACAGAAGTACAATGCAGTTGCTTTCAAAACGAAAATGAAACTCGGAAAGAAACATATTCTGAATGTCGACAATACTTCAAGTACTCTTGAAATTAATTACGTCATGTCCGATGTTCATTCAAGATGCACGAGGAGAACCGATCATAGAAACAAGCTTCGGATTGGAACTCTAACAGGAAAATGCAACGAAATCACGGATTTAATGAATCGTAGACATACCACATCCTAGGGCTAAATAAAACCAAATGGAAAGGTTACAACACAAGAATGTTAGAGGATGGATATTACTGGAGTGGTAATCCTGCAGTGGCGAGAAATGGAGTTGGTTTTATACTCCACGAAGACATTGATGTGTAACAGATATCTCATTCGTTAATGAGAGATTAATCAAAGCTTAAATATTTTATATGCAGGCGGCTAACGAATGAAGGGACCGATTATCTCCCGGTATAAGGAGATCCCCTATACCAAGTGCCAACAGTCTCTTTGAGAGTGGATGAGCGGGTATGGGTAAGGGCACTCTGTTGTCCTGGGGACAAGAAATTGTTCCCAAAGGCGGAGGAACCAGTTTGGTCAACGGCATTACGATGCAGAAGGCAACGGGAAACCACTGCATTAAAGATCCTGAGAGATATTCCAATAAATCGACGTGGCATGACTGCAACGTCAAGATCGGAGCTCGCCGTGTGGATCGTCTACTTCCGTTTGGAGACGACGGCTTAAGAAGAAAATATGCCTATATGGAGAAATCCCAAATGTGATCCAAGCAGGGTTGTAGTTACGACCAAAAAGCAAGCTTCCTAGAAAATCTAGAGGACATCATTGATGAATAGAACATAATGATAATGGGGGGTTTTAATGCCCAGGTAGGAACTGATAGGTCAGGTTATGAAGGAATTATTGATCCATATGGATTTGGTAATAGAAATGAGGGTGAATTTCTGCTTGATTTATGTACACGAAACCAACTTCTGGTGAAGTACACGTGGTTTCAAAAACGGGATAGCCACAAGATAACGAGATGCAGCTGGGATGCTCAGTATAGATCAGTGATAGACCTTATCGTCACAGTTAGGCCAAGTGCAGAAAAGGTGCATGATGTAAAAGTGATACCTAGTGAGAGCTTTGATAGTGGACATAGATTCCTCATTACAGGCGTAAGAGTCACCAAATCTATTATTAAAGTAAACAAGAAGAGAAAACCACAAATTAAAGACTGGAAATTGAAAGATCTGGAAGTCAAACAGCAGTTTCAAAAGGAAATCAGACACAGACACAAAGAAAGGTAATGAGGAATGGAATGATTTTAAGACAAGTCTGGTTTGTAGCGCAGATAAAATACTGTATATGGAAGAACGAGCAGAAGAGTTAGAGAGAAAAGAATATCTTGGTGGAATGATAAAGTGAAAGAAGCCATAATGAAAAGGAATAAATCCAAAAAAACTCTTGATGTGGCTAAGTCTGACAGAAGAATCAACAGCGACCGAATAAACAACAATAAATTGGAAGAGATGGCGAAAGAATATAGATATAGGAAGAGAATTGTACGGGAAGAAGAAGAGAAAAGTTGGGAAGAATTTACAACTAAATTGGAAGAAGACAGCGAAGGGAATATGAAAATGATATAAGGAATAATAAAATGTAAAATATCAGATAAAGAAGTAATTACAACACTTGAGACAGCAGATGGGAATTTAGTTTGGGATATGAAAGGTATCAGGGATACAATAGGACAGTATTTTGAAAATCTCCTAAATGGCCCTAATGAAATCTCTGTTGACGATGTAGGACAGAAAACAACAGAGGAAGATATCCCAATAACATGAACAGAAGTAGAGGAGCTGCTGAAGTTACAGCTGACATGATTAAAGCTGCTGGACCACCAGGAATACAGTGGCTGTATAGAGTTCTCAGAACAATCTGGAAGGATAACGAAATACCTGAAGATTGGACAAAAGGGATGATAGGAACTATCTTTAATAAAGGGAGTAGAAGGAAAAGTGAAAATTACAGAGGCATTACCCTCCTATCACATGTACTTAAAATTATGAAGATCATTGAAGCCAAAATGTGATATAGTAGAGCCTGTATCAGAAGAGGAACAACATGGCTTTAGGGCTGGAAGCACAACAGATCTGATATTTGCTTTGAGATTGTTGGCAGATAAACACTGGGAAAGAGGAAAAGACCTAATTATTGTGTTTATGAACCTTGAAAAGACGTTCCTAAATCAACTATTTGGAAAAGTCTTAGAAAACTTGGTGTACCTAAGTACCTTATTAGGAAGATCCAAACGCTATATACTAACTGAAATCTCATTACTGGAGATGGTCACTCTGAATGGTTCAGTACAACCAAAGGAGTACAGCAGGGAAGTTTCTTATCACCTCTTTCTATTCATATCAGTTATGGATACCATTTTAAAGGAACTAAAAGGAAAAGGTAATGAAGATCTTCAGGCTCTGGTGTTTGCAGACAATGTCGCAATATGGAATGAAACGGAGGAGGGAGTGCAAAATAATCTGAATGCTTGGTATAAGAAGTTTAATAATTATGGAATGAAATCGAAGCTATCAAAAGCAGTAGCATTGAAAATCAGCAGACATGATACAGAAAATGTAAACATAAAGTTGGCAATAGTGTTGGCATTTGCACCTGTTCTAAATGTATATCTCCCTTCCATTTGTCGCAATCTTTCTTTCTCCTACAGTCACTTGTGCAGTACCGAATTTGTATTCTGTACCAAGATATTGAGTGTGCCTGCATATATGGTACGAAATATAACTGTTGTTAAATCTTAATTTCTACAAGTAGATTAAAATCTCACCGAAGTTATTTTCATCTCCTATTATACTGTGCCACTGAAGTTGCCTTCAATTTTTAGCTTATTTCCACAGCCGTAATTTCTTTACTACTTTCTTTTGTACATTAGTGATGCAGTAATTAGTTATGTGAGACACCATGTTTGAAATATATCTATCTATCTATCTATCTATCTATCTATCTATCTATCTATCTATCTTTCTATCTATCTATATATAACAATAAATGTATGTATGTACGTTCCACATCTCCTCGTAAACAATGGAGCAATTTCAACTAAACTTGGTACACATATGACTTACTATCTGGAGAAAATCACTGTGGGGGAAGACACCCCAAGTACCCCTGAAGGTGAGGATGAGGAGAGGTGCCATAAAAAATAGAAAATAGTCGAATTCAAAGTTTTCGTGGCCGCTTACATGAACAGTGACACTCCGGATGTCGTGCAAGTCCAAGTTCAGCTAACATCGCTATGGGAGGTGGGTGAAAAGGGGTGAAAAATAAAATGTTCAAACTGCTAGAAACTAGTGTTAAATGCACAGTTATCGGGTTTTCTAGCCTGATTGGTTACAGTCCTATTGTCAGTTGGAATGGTGTACATCATATTTATAGCGCGACGCGTAAATTCATTCGGTTATAACTTTTATTATTAATTTGGAAAGATCAACTACTACCTAGAAAATTTGGGCTGCTACAAACAAAGTTTAATGCGAAACTAAATACCTCAAACTAAGACAAAGTTAAACACACAACAGTAACTTTAATTCTCCAATTATCAAAACAATTAACTAAAATACCTGAAAATTAAAAATGACATACGAGTAGAATAAAATAATTAAATACAATCGCAAAGAAATTAATATGAAATTTGTGCAAAATAATTTAAAATATTTACTAATATATACAATAACAAAAATAATAATGTTATTTGCTTTACGTCCCTCTAACTACTTTTACGGTTTTCGGAGACGCCAAAATGCCAGAATTTAGCCATGTAGGAGTTCTTTTTACGTGCCAGTAAATCTACCGACACGCGGCGGACATATTTGACCATCTTCAAATAACACGGGACTGAGTCAGGATCGAACCTGCCATGTTGGGATCAGAAGGCCAGCCGCTCAACCGTCTGAGGCACTCAGCCCGGCAGCCTGCTCTGATCATTAAGACCAGTGCAGCTGCAACATAACTCTGAAGTCTTTAGAACGACTTTAACATCTTTACTCAACTAATATTGAGGCATTTTTGGTTCAATTAATATTACTGTCCGTTTCCTTAGCCCGACTCACTAGCTTAATCTTCAGTATAGTGGCCAGCGGTTGAGAGGGCACCGGATTCGATTCCCGGCTGGGCAGAGGGTTTTAACCACGTCTGGTTAATTCAGGATTGGGTGTTTTTGTTTGTCTTAATACATCTCTTAATTCACACACCAAACTACCATCCACCACGTAAACACATAATTGTGAATATCTGCTCGTCTCCCTCCTAGGGTTGACGACTGGTAAGGCATTTGACAGTAAAAATGGCTTAATATATTCATAGTGCCGACACAAAGTAATTGCGATAAGGCCAGTATGAAAAGTGTTTCTCTCCTCTAGGACACTGTTTAAGAAAAAAATATTATATTAGCCTAATTCAAGAAGTAAGTTAGGTTATCTGATAATTTTCCTCCAATGTCCGCTTTTAATTGCTTTAAAACATGAAAATGGAAACCTACAACCTGTTCTCCAGTCATTGACCGGGTCAGCGATGTAATGAATGAATCATATATAGGCTATTATTACGATGGGGTCGCCACTCCCAAAGTGATGTATATTAATGACTGATAGATGGTATGAAATGAGAATGGAGAGTGTTGCTGGAATGAAAGATGACAGGGAAAACCGGAGTTCCCGGAGAAAAAACTGTCCCGCCTCCGCTTTGTCCAGCACAAATCTCACGTGGAATGACCGGGATTTGAACCACGGTATCCAGCGGTGAGAGGCCGACGCGCTGCCGTCAGAGCCACGGAGGCCCTTGCTTTAAAACATATCCGAAAATTTTTAATATTGTCAGTTTGGTAGTTTATGAGGTAAAAATGAAATGACGTATGGCTTTTAGTGACGACAGTGTCCGAGGACATGTTCGGCTCGCCAGGTGCAAGTCTTTCAATTTTACACCCGTAGGCGACCTGCGCGAAGTGGTGAGGATGAAATGATGACGAAGACGACACATACACCCAGCCCCCGTGCCAGAGAAATTAACCAATGATGATTAAAATTCCCGACCCTGCCGGGAATCGAACCAGAGACCCCTGTTACCCAAGGCCAGCACGCTAACCACTGAGCCATGGAGCCGGACGTTTATGAGGTAAAAGGTAATATTACACTGAAAATGTAAATTGCTAGAAAGAGAGATCAAAATAATGTTACATGAAAACTTACAGAAACAAATTCACGCTTACACACTATGTACAGAACTTCTTTCTCCGTTAGTGTCTTCTAGGGACCAAGTTCCAATTTCATTGCTTCATCCTTTGTTGTTCCTTCTTCTTCCTCCAATACTCCATCTTCTCACTATATCTCCTTTTGCTCTCCTTGGACCATTTTGAGCCTGTTTTCTTTCCCTTCCGACCATGGGATCCTTCCTTTATTTTAACACATCATTCTTTCTAAAAACCTCTCTCTCTCATTTGCTTCTTCTCTCCTTATATTGTTTATTTACAAATCTTTCTTGACTTTATGAAGCCAGGTTGTTGCTGATTCTTGCATAGATTATTATTATTATTATTATTATTATTATTATTATTATTATTACTTGCTAATGGTTTAATGTCGTACGCACACACTGAAGGTTTTCGGTGACGCAGGGAGAAGAGGGGCTAGGAGTGGGTAGGAAGCGACCGTAGCCTTAATAAAGGTACAGCCCCAGCATTTGCCTGGTGTGGAAACCATCTTCACCCACCGACGGTGGGATTCGAATCCATTACCTCCCGAATGCAAGCTCACAGCTACGTGATCCTAATCGCATGGCCAACTCACTATCGAATTTATGCCAATGCTAAAGTTAGTGTGAACTGCATCCCTCTATGCCACACTGTTTTAGAACTGGTGAGGTTTCAGTACAAGCACATAAAAACCGCAGTCATTTTAGCATAGGAAATGTAAAACAGAATTTGAAATACATCATTTTAATAGGGAAAATATTAAATTAATTTTTGGAATTAATGTTAAAATATTAATATTTTCCCTTTTAGTATTACGATTTCCCTTAAGAGGTAAGACAATGTATCCTACTTGAGTGATACGAATTTCTTCCGAAGGTAGCTGCGGTTTGATGGAAGTAATTTCTATTCCTTCTTTGAATCAGTGGACTGTAAGAAAATAAAGACGCAAGCCGGCAGAATTTTATCATAAATAGTAATCTAAATCGATGTGATTATAAACTTGTATCGCGAAGATTATTTTATATCCACTGCAGCAGAGTCACTCATCAGTCAGAGAATTATTTAATAGTATCGACAATTTCAATTCAAGTATTTTCGCGCAGCCGTGCTCTAGAAATGTTTTATGGACAGCGCATCGCGGTGAAGCGAGCGTGTACGAACCGAGAGTGTACTTCAATCAGATTACCAGTACGTATTAGTCTGTCATTTGAGAACGAGAATGAAATACTAAGCTGCCTCTATATTGGAGCGTACGTCAGGTATTTTTATGATGGTGTAGTGGGATTGAAGAACACTCATTCCCTCAGGTATTCATCTCAATCTATTGAAACGACGTATGTATTGGCTACTTGGTCAAAGTAATGGCAGGAAATGAATGCACTAGTACCATAAATTGCGAAGTTACATTGGCGTCTAATTAGCATTATAGCTACAGAGTTTAAATATATAAATCCTCCAGCAGAGCAATGACAGAAACAATATACTTTATTTTTCTAAACAAATTACTACCACACTGTACTTCACAATGGATTCGAATATCTGAACTGCCCTTCACGTAGTTCTGTTACAGAGTTTTGCTAAACGTTCTGGCTATTTAATCTGCCCAGTACCGAGTAACCTCAGTACTTCAAATTAGTAATAACTTACCCTATGCCGTAACTTATCCCTCGAGGGAGAAATTATGTCCCAAACTTCCGTCTTTCAGATAGTTCAAACTTCACAGCACGGTGTTTACTCAACAGGGGTAAGGGTGTGAGGTAAAGTTTAAATGAACATCCCGAAGAGCATGTAGCGCCCTCTGGTGGCAGCATATCGTGCTACATAATCTGTACGATACAGTACAGTGTTGATACTGTATGTCAGAACCCTTGGATTTCCATAACTTTCTTATTCTTCAGTAGTAGTAGTTTTCACACTACACTGTACGCAAAATGACACTCTAATTAACTCCAGACACCGACCATATGGCAGTGGCACGCAGCTGTGAGCTTGCATTCGGGAGATAGTGGGTTCGAACCACATTGTCGGCTGTCCTGAATATGATTTTCCGTGGTTTCCCATTTTCATTTTCATTTTCGGTGGTCTGGGGGCTGTACCTTAAATAAGGCCTTTCCTATCCCGTCGTCACCATAAGAACTACCTGTGTCGGTATGACGTAAAGCGAATTGTAAACATACATTACATACATCCATTATCATACTCGTTGGCTGAACGGTCAGCGTACTGGCCTTCGGTTCAGAGGGTCCCGGGTTAGATTCCCGGCCGGGTCGGGGATTTTAACCTTAATTGGTTAATTCCAATAGCACGGGGGCTGGGTGTATGTGTTGTCTTCACCATCATTTCATCCTCATCACGGCGCGCAGGTCGCCTACGCGAGTCAGTAGGAAGACCTGCACCTGGCGAGCCGAATCCGTCCTGGGATATCCCGGCACTAAAAGCCATACGACATTTCATTTCATCCATTATCATCATTATAGACTGTTAGACTATACCTTTCAGCGATCAGTCTGCAACCCTCTGTGAATTTACTAAACATCGCCACAATCCTCTATTTGCAACTAGTGCTCTGGCCTCATTTAGTTCTATACCTCTTATAATTAAATCGTCAGAAACTCTAACCATCGTCGTCTTGGTCTCCCTCTTCTTTTCTTAGCCTCCACAACAAAGTCCATTATTCTCCAAGGTAACCTATTGTACCCGATGCATTTACTGGACGTATTAAAAATGGCGCCTACGGAAGGTAGAGGCCAGCCAAGGCAAAGAAATGTGTAATAGGATATCGATATTGATGTATGCTAGAAGGCCATGACTAATTTAAACCTACCACTATGAAGGCGGTGTACAATGGTGTAGAATCGATAGAATTGTTTTTAAAAAAATAAGAAGGATCAAACAGATTATTATAAAAACTGACTTAAAAAATTGACGTGGGAAGGACAAGATATCCCAAACCGCTCTCAAAAATAAGCAAGATTTGCAATATCTAACGTGAAATTTTAAGCTGAGAGGACGGAAATATTAAACGAAACGAAGAGATAAACGTTGAAATACCGTAAAGAGGGAATAAAATCCAGAAGTTTTGAAAAGTCCATCCAAGTACTTAGACGCAAAGTCGTTTGGAAACAAGAAGTTGATTGAGACGTGAGAGCTCGAGGTTGAGCTATATTTAGTGGAAATAATAGCAAGGACAGCCTAAATAAAGAAGCAATCACTATAAAAAAAATATATATATACTACGCAGTACCATGATGAATTCATATTTTCCAGAATCGACGCATATTGTCTACTGTGTTCCTGAACAGATGATGGCTTGCTAAATCGGCATAGACCAACCTGGAGGGAGATGTCATCCTGGCCGTTAAAACCACCCGACCCGTGTGGAGGAGGTCACTCTACTTGAGATACCAGTGGTGGAGATCCTGCCCAGTTCCCAATCCAAGGCCTGCGACCAGACCGAAGAGCAACTAAGGCCCGAGATATTGAATGGCGAGCTAATTAATAGTATTAAGTAGTATAATTTCTTATGTAGAGTATTACCAGTATATGCAATAGATCTGAATAGCCTAAGCGTGAGATAATTAAGTGTGCAGTGAATATAAGAAAGTGCAGTGTGAAATATTTAAGACGATATCTCGTGACAGAATGGTAACGTGTTTACTACATTATCTTATCCAAGGATGAAGGAATACGATTTAAAACAAGACATTGTGTAACAGCTGTTTTCAAAGAATCCCGGTTAGTTAGAAAGATCCATGAGTGATGTAATACCAGTCAAACCCAGTTACGTCACAGAGGGATGCATGTTGAATTGGTTAAGTTAAATTACCACACTCTTTGCTGTGTGAATATATTGAAAGAATAGATACTGAATTTGGGGTTATATGTTGAATTGTATGACAAAATGCGTTTTGAGGAACGAATTATGCGCTATTGGAGTGATACGTATCGTTTGTTTAATTAATATTGGAGGTTAAACGCGGTAATTATAGATGTTAAATGAATTAAATATGGGTTGAATTGAAGGTTAATAATGAAATAATGGAAGTATATATGGTATTTTGAATGATATATTGCGCAGATTAACAGGGAGTAAAACGTATATGATATATATAATGTGCGATATAGGAGCACATGTAAAGCGACTACGGAATATAAGTATGCCCCAGGGAGGAACTATAGCAAGGTATGGACAATAAAATTACGCATATTTTAATGAAGTGTGAAAGTGGTTTGACAATAATAACAACCGGTGATGGGTAAATGAATACATGATGGTATCATATTCTGAATGAATGTTAATTGCGTGGAAGATCAAACTTGTATGCAGCTAGTATGATAATGTAGTGTTGAAATATCTTTATGTAGGCATTTGCACATCTATATATGAAAAATGCTTGTTGGCTATATGTATATTGAGCTGGAATACGTTACATAAGAAATTATCTAGCTAGAGTAGGGAAATTATTCGAGATTTACGAAGGATATCATCGATGTTTTGTTGATCTGAAATATTATTAGAGCGAATATTTAGTTAGGAGCCGTAATTTAAGTGTCAATCGGACCGAGAAATTTAGTGCGTCATTCAATATTTCATTTTCTTCACTGTAGTCTACATCAACGAACTCAGATAATTTTCAATGTAACTTAGGTCACTGATATTTGTATTCAGGACACTATATTCAAATTCAGTTCATTTCCGCGATAACTTGAACAATGTAATGGTTGTATTTTTGATGAGGGTGTATAATTAACACCGTGAGTGATGGAATAACTTATTGATATACCGAATTTTGACCGTGGTCTGAAGACTTTGATGTAAAATATACTTAAGTGACCAGATGTAAATTTTAATAGGAAGATGAAACAAAGCAACAATTCATTTCAGGAATACGCGACCCAGAATGTTAAGATATGTAAACTTAGTTTAGGAGTAAGGCAGCGCTGACCTAGAATATTTGATTCAGTAATTAAAATATTTTTTTAT
Organism: Anabrus simplex; assembly: GCF_040414725.1. Classification (NCBI taxonomy): domain Eukaryota; kingdom Metazoa; phylum Arthropoda; class Insecta; order Orthoptera; family Tettigoniidae; genus Anabrus; species Anabrus simplex. The sequence goes on from NC_090268.1 coordinate 100,484,132, forward strand.
TAGGTTGATAATTGGAAGATTATGAGCAATATTTGACATTAACCATTTCTTTCACGAATCTTGATAGTTTAATAAATGTGTTTCTTGATTAATTTTTATAGAATGGAACGAGTTTTCATTTATAATGGTAGTCAGTAGTTGTACTTAGTGACTAAGGTTCTCGTTATGCGGATGTGTTTTTCGAAAGGCTGACTGAAGTGTACGTTCGCAAAATCCACTACTGAGCGTTGAAATACGTAATTCTGAACCGCGTATGATACCGTTACTTTCTCTTTGAACACACGTTAAACCAAAACATAGAAAAATTAACCATTTTTCTGGAGGCATGAATACCCTGAGATATATAACTGACTAGTTGGGAAAATACTGTGGTAACCCTGACCCGTAGGGTGCACTATCCTCCCCCACTCGCCTCACATGAACCCACTACAGAAGCCGGTTTATGCGTACAGCTTCATCCATCGAGTTCATTCCTAACTTAGCCTTTGTCTCATCATTCTGAGTACCCTCCTGCCATTGTTACCACCTGTTTGTACCAGCAATCATTTTCGCTACTTTCATGTCTGTTACTTCTAACTTATGAATAAGATATCCTGAGTCCACCCAGCTTTCGCTCCCGTAAAGCAAAGTTGATCTGAAAACAGAATGATATAAAGATAGTTTCGTCCGGGAGATGACTTCCTTCTTACAGAATACTGTTGATCGCAACTGCGAGCTTACTGCATTAGCTTTACTACACCCTGATTCAATCTCACTTACTATACTACCATCCTGGGAGAACACACATCCTAAATACGTGAAATTATCTTCCTGCTCCAGCTTTGTATCACCAATCTGACATGCAATTATCTTGGATTTCCTACCTACTGATACCATTTTAGTCTTTGAAAGGCTAATTTCCATACCATACTCATTGCACCTATTTTCAAGTTGCAAGATATTTGACTGCAGGCTTTCGGCACAATCTGCCATCGTCACCATATACGAAAATGCTTACTATATTTCCACCTAATTGACTCTCTCCCTTCCACTTTATACCTTTCAACAGATGATCCATGTAAACTACGAACAACAAAGGTCTAATCCCTGTAGGTACCTGGAGGTAATGGTCCTCCCCGAAAATTCTCACGCTCCAGAACACTGCCCTTGAGACGGTAGAGGTGGGATCCCTCGCTGAGTCCGAGGGCAAAACCAACCCTGGAAGGTAAGCAGATTAAGAAAAAAAGAAAGAAAATACAAATGCTATTTTATAAGAAAAGAATAAACCATGAACAGAGATATTTTTAGAAAGAGGGTAGTAAGTATGGAAGGATTCCAAGAAGATTGAACAAGAAGCCTGCTGGGAAGTGCTCCGAGGACAGAAAGTAACAGCTTAGTGAAAGGATGAAAGAATATTGGAAGGAACCGAAGAGAAAACAACAAAGTATGAGGAACTGAATTGAAATTGGCACGTGGTCCTTAGCAGGCCTCATCGGAAAGAAAAACAAGGAAATAAAATAAAATAGCTATAATCTTGTATTTGAATATGTTACGTGCAGATAGTGTAACTGCTCATTTCATGAACTGGACATTGCGACCGCACAGTTGATAATGAGCAAAAGTTCGTAGTTTTACTACTCACTTTGTGAAATGAACAACAGTGCGTCTTTTTTACAATTGACTCCTGTTTTCCCTGTCATCCTTCATTCCAGTAACACTAATACCATTTCACCTGTCAGTCATTAATCATTGCCCCAGAGAGGTGTAACAGGCTTCGGCAGCCACGGCCGACTAACGAACACATTACCAACACTTACGACAGCAAAACAATATCAATGAACCTGGAAATGCGGTAATTTGCGGTATACAGCTTCCTGTCAGTGACTTAGGTGGCCAGCGCTCCAGTGGCATTATGGTGAAACCTTCCAATTACATCTTTATACTGGGCTCACAAGCGACTGTCAAGGCCGGTATAAGGAGCGCAGCGAGGGATCCAGTCGACCGTGCGGCAGCAAACATAGTTCCTATCCTCGCCGCTAGATGAGGGCTTCATTCATTCCATTCCTGACCCGGTCGAATGACTGGAAACAGGCTGTGGATTTTTCATTTTCATTTAGCAGTACATCAGTAAACGAAAAGGGCATTTCTCCACCAACGGTATACATGTATTTCAGTAAAAAATTATTTACAAGATTTTTTCGCTTTTAAATAGAACTGTTTTCATGCTTTACACGATTTTTTCTTCCTCCGTTAATATTTCCGTTGGCATTGAACCGAGATTCCCAGATATTTGTTCAGGACAGCTGACTGATAGGTCTGATGCTCACGCAGTCACTTCGGTGTGTAGAACTTGCACAGGAGGCAGTTAGCAACAAAGCAAAAGGGGAAAAGGAGAACTGACGTAGATACAGTCACGTTCTGTCAGTGTGTCTACTGTGCCGGTGAAGCAGGATGCAAAAAAGGTGTCTCTGCATACAACACTCCAATATGTAGGCGGCCTGAGGAAGAACTGTCTGAAGAAATAGGGGCATCAGGGAAGGTTATTTCAACCAAATTTGTCATAGGTTGCTGTTGGAAAATCATCCATCGAAGTCTACACTACTCTCTATCAAATTAGTGAGGTTCTGGAAGCTAGGAACAGTGAAATACCTGCAAGTATTAAGTTTCCAAACGTACATGGTACTAATACGCTCCCATTACATCATATGATGTGGAGCGATCGTTTCCATCGTATAAAACAATATTAACTGACAGAAGATGCAACTTTCTGTCAGAAAATATTAGAAATATACTTGTAGCGTATTGGCACTTGCGTTAAATCCAGCTGAAGTAACTAGTGAATTTTTCTCACTAAGTGTAAGGATTCATGATACTGGAAGACTTGCAATGCTTGTGATTGGTTGATTTATTTCACTTGGTGAGGCTCCTTGGCTGAATGGTCAACATACTGGTGTTCATTACAGAACACCCCGCATTCGATTCTTGGCCGGGCCAAGGATTTTAACTACGTTTGGTTAATTCCCCTGGTTCGAGGTTTGGGTTTCTGTTGTGTTCATCTCAGTACACATCCTCATGTACGCACAACCCACCATACTATCAATCACCACGGAATAACAATAGTAAATACACCCCTCCATAGGGTTGGCGTCAAGCAGGTCATCCGGCCATGAAACGGGGTCAAATAAATGTCAAGTGCCACCCCCCCCCCACAAAATTGCGGGAAAATCAAGAATAAGAAGAAGAAGACCGAATTTCACTTCGTCCAGCTCCTTGGCTGAATGGTCAGAGGGTCCCGGGGTCGATTCCCGGTCGTGTCGAGGTTTTTAACTGTATGTGTGTTTCTATTCGTCTTAATACATCTGCATACAAAACACCACACTACTACCAACCACCAATGAAATACGCAATAGTGAATACATTCCTGCACTCATAAGGTTGGTGTCAGGAAAGGCATCTTTCCATAAAATCAGGTCAAAGTAATATCATGTACCGACCCCAATAAACTGGAGAAAAGACCTGGAAGAAAAAAATAAATCGTGTTATTAAATATAGACGAAAGTGAATCTATATAGGCTAATTTTGTAAAAGACTATGTGAACCTTCTGTACTCGGTTAAGGGACAAATATACCTAACCATTAAAATATGTAATTCCTGTTAAAATACTTTTACATTTTTACAAATCTTTCTTCATATTGTTTCCCTTCCTAGTCATTGCCCATTATCAAGTTCGAAAGTAATATTTTTTTGGAGACAAGCTCTGGATATGCGTGATCGGCAAGACGGCAATTTATTAAATAGCATATTACAGAAAATATATTTGTGATCTTTCAGTGAGGATGTACTGAGCACATTGCTGAGTCAGGGTTGTGCATGCCTACCGATGACAGGCTCCAGTTACCTATTTTGGTCTACAATTAATGGTTGAAACTTACAGCTACACAGATTGTGGATTAAGGATTGACACAGTAATCTGTTGATGTGTGTTTGTATTTGTGTATTTTTGTATCGACATGCTAGCGTGAAGAGATGCTAAGTAGCCTATTATATTTTGTTAAAACGTATAAACGCATGACGATTTGCTACAGAAGCTACACAGTAATAAGTATTATTCCACTTCATAATTGTTCATAGGAGAGTCGAGCATGTTAAGTCCCTAAAACAATAAATCTTTCATTTTTAATTCATTGCTTATGGCAACCTTTAAAGTAAATATTTTTTTTCTTAGTACACGGCGAATACAAAGCATGGTGTTTCGAGCATTTTATGCCGCGTTGAACACATTTCATTATGTATGTCCTTATATACGTATGTATTGTACGGAGTAGCTGGATACCGTGGTTCAAATCCCGGTCACTCCATCTGAGATTTGTGCTGGACAAAGCGGAGGCAGGACAGGCTTTTCTCTGGCTACTCCGGTTTTGCCTGTCATATTCCATTCCAGCAACACTCTCCATTAACATTTCATCTATCAGTCATTTATCATTGTCCCAGAGGAGTGCGACAGGCTTCGGCAGCTGGCACATTTCCTATCCTCGCCGCTAGATGGAAGCTTGATTCATTTCATTCCTGACGCGGTTGAATGACTGGAAACAGGCTGTGGATTTTCATTTTCATTGTACGGAGTACCGTCGTTATGCACGTATTATGTACACCCCTTCAGGTTCGCGCTATCTGATAACATCCTGGTCTAGCCCTCGTAACAGCTGTTTCTCATGTACGCAGAACTGCGAGTCAGCCCGTGACCTTGACATGCCTAACCACGTACATCAGGGCCTATCAGGGTGGTGCATGCACTGTGCACGGTGCAAGAGACGACTTCGCTTGGTTGACCAAAGTGCAGACCCCACTCCTCGATTTGGAGCAATAGCGCTGTCTCTCTCTTTCTTCACGCCTGTCTCGCTTGCACCCCCTGTCTCCCTCTTCCTCACTTGCTCCGTAGCGCTCCAAATCCGAGCTGAGTTGAGCCGAGTTGAACCGAGCGTAGCCGAGTAGCCCAGAGACGAAGCGTTGGTCCGAGCCGAGCCGAGTGGGACCGATGCACTGTGCACAGGAAATCTGCGCCGCAGTTTGCACGCGTGATATTTTGACTTCCTTTTCTTTTAGTTCACTACAACAATATTCGATGAAGTTTCATCATTATTACAGGAATCAAACGAAATATTCTCAAATGTACTCTTACCTGCGGAAGGGATGGCCTGGGCACGGGCTGCACTGCCTTATCCTTCTCTGCGGCGCCTTTACGGAACCTCCAAGAGCGCGGCGAACTGCTGCTGCCTGCAACACAATCAGAAGAATACCTTTAAGACAAGAGCTAATGCTCATATAATATCTTCGTAATAATTAGGACGGAAATTCCTCAAGGCGGTATTATTGGACCTTGTTTTCTTATATAAATGATATGAGTAAAGAAGTGGAATCAGAGATAAGGCTTTTTGCGGATGATGTTATTCTGTATAGAGTAATAAATAAGTTACAAGATTGTGAACAACTGCAACATGACCTCGATAATGTTGTGAGATGGACAGTGCGCAAGGGTATGGTGATAAACGGGGTTAAAAGTCAGGCCGTGAGTTTCACAAATAGGAAAAGTCCTCTCAGTTTTAATTACTGCGTTGATGGGGTGAAAGTTCCTTTTGGGGATCATTGTAAGTATCTAGGTGTTAATATAAGGAAAGATCTTCATTGGGGTAAACACATAAATGGGATTGTAAATAAAGGGTACAGATCTCTGCACATGGTTATGAGGGTGTATAGGGGCTGTAGTAAGGATGCGAAGGAGAGGGCATATAGGTCTCTGGTAAGACCCCAACTAGAGTAAGGTTCCAGTGTATGGGACCCTCACCAGGATTACTTGATTCAAGAACTGTAAAATTTTCGAAGAAAAGCATCTCGATTTGTTCTGGGCGATTTCAGACAAAAAAGTAAGCGTTACAAAAATGATGCAAAGTTTGGGCTGGGAAGATTTGGGAGAAAGGAGATGAGCAGCTCGACTAAGTGGTATGTTCCGAGCTGTCCGCGGAGAGATGGCGTGGAATGACATTAGTAGACGAATAAGTTACAGTGGCGTCTTTAAAAGTCGGAAAGATTACAATATGAAGATAAAGTTGAAATTCAAGACGACAATGTCCGACTCGTTGGCTGAATGGTCAGCGTACTGGCCTTCGGTTCAGAGGGTCCCGGGTTCGATTCCCGGCCGGGTCGGGGATTTTAACCTTCATTGGTTAATTCCAATGGCCCGGGGGCTGGGTGTTTGTGCTGTCCCCAACATCCTGCAACTCACACACCACACATAACAGTATCCTCCACCACAGTAACACGCAGTTGCCTACACATGGCAGATGCCGCCCACCCTCATCGGAGGGTCTGCCTTATAAGAGCTGTAGTCGGCTAGAAATAGCCACACGGAATTACTATTATTATTATTATTATTATTATTATTATTATTATTATTATTATTATTATTATTATAAGACGACAAATTGGGGCAAATATTCATTTATAGGAAGGGGAGTTAAGGATTGGAATAACTTACAAAGTGAGATGTTCAATAATTTAAGAATCATTTAAGAAAAGACTAGAAAACAAAAGATAGGCAATCTGACATCTGGGCGACTGCCCTAAATGCAGATTAGTATTGATTGATTGATTGATTGATTGATTGATTGATTGATTGATTGATTGATTGATTGAGAATCGCTGCATGTTTCACGCAGAAATAATGAAAGGGAACAAGGCTATATATATAGGATGGTAGGAAACATCGTGAGCCCCGTGTATGAGCGTTGAGATTTGGTCATACCGATAAATAATTTGAAAAAATAATTAGGTATCTGAAGCCGTTGTCATTTTATCAGTTATTGAAGTTAGCCAATCAGATCACTTCGCGGGCGATGTTGCTCAATCAGCACGTGGCTTAAGACCAGCTTGGGAGCACACAGGATGGCGCCATAGCAAGTATGTTAGGATAACACCGGCTGAAACCTACGATGTGTTTTTGTTGGATGCTGATTTTCCGGCATGTTTCTCAAGCAAGTCTTTAGCCATGAGCAGACTTACAAAAACGCCTCGGAAAACCCATTTAAATTCGCAATCTGTTTGACTGACGTCAGCAGCTAATGGCGTAAGATATCCAATTACATTTTTAAAATTATTTATTAGTATGATCGACCATCTAACGCTCATATGCCCGGTTCACGTTGTTTCCGACCATCCTGTATTATAAAATTAAGTCCCCGTTTGATGTCTGTTTGGTGTTTGTACAGGCTCATCTCGAGTACCAATTGACAGGTTTCCACGCGGGTTTCATCACTGAATAGAGCCACCATCGATGGAGAGTTAGGTGGATGTAACATTAATCTATTACTAACGGTAGCAGAGCAGTAGTTATTTTAGGGAAGACAAAGAAACGGACATCCCACCCTTTCTTCGATTTACCTTCCCTAAACTGTTAACGACAGACCACAAGTATGTGTGGGAAAATAAGTGAGCATAAAAAGCACTTTAAAAAGCTAGGAGTGGGTACAAGGGGGGACAGTTTCGCAGGTCTTTCGTCACAAGAATAAACAATAGATTACGATATTTATAATCAGTTGGTTACTTATATGAAGGATCTAGAAAATCTTCATGTCCCGGAGCAGGAAATAAATTTTACAATTAGCATTCGCTTTGGCCGAGCATTCAAAAGTACTTCACCAGTTCAACAAAGAAAACAGAACTGCCGGAAAGCAGTTTTATTATGAGTATTATGTAAATACTAAGGAAAAAGAAAACACATTATGCATTATTTGTTTTGAGTCATTGGATGAAGAATGAGTGCAGTGTACCAAAAGCAAAGACTGGGCGCATGTTGGATGTGTAGACCAAGGGAATATATTGCATTTTTTTGTAATTATTGCAAAAATTAAACCAAAGTTGAAGTTAGTGGATGTCAATTCCAATAATTATGTGTTGTCGAGTTCATTCTGTATTTGTTTGATGTTAGTAATTTATTAGACATATATATCTTAGAAAATAGTAACTGGCCGGTACTGGAAGAAGATTTTTGTAGTCCTTGGAAATTAAGCTTCATTGTATTTTCAAGTATTATGAACTCGAAAGTTTTTATGGAAATCACACCCTGACATTGCAAAAGCATTTAATGAAGTACAAGATTATTGTATAAAAATCTCACACCGTACAGCATTTTAATTTTTATAAAGGAAAAAGTCAAGGTGGCCGGTACTCTAGGACTCTCCCCCTCTGCGTTCTATCGATATTGCCGGTACTTTATTTACAACCCTCGTACTTACCGTTATTTTAGTGAAAACGCAGGATGGTTTAATTATCGCACGGGGAAATAGGAGCAAGCTAACAGTAGTGGTCAGAAGGGTCTTAGGAAAAGGTCGCACCACGAGGAAAACAACTAACGTCGTTTGCAAGTACATATTATAAGGCCTATCACCATAAATTCAAAATCGATGAAGACGCTTGTTGTTTAAAGCGGCCTAACATCTAGGTCATCGCCTCCTAACGGTACGAAAAGAGACGAAATGTAACGACAATTTAAAAGTCCAAAACTGACCCACTCGCCAGAATTCAAAATAACCAGCAATATTGAAAGTTAAAAATAATTCCAAAATGAATCCACTGACTAGAATTAAAGAAAAGAGACAATGAACAATGATTATGAACTTAAAACAATCAGTGGATTCGACCCGCAATGCCCCACCTTACCAGAAATTATCTAGTAGTATATACTGACCAAGGGGCTGCTTCCAAAACACAGTCCTGAATCGATGATGCTTGTTGTCTAATGGAGTCCAAAATCCAGGTACTTATCGCTAGGAAAATAAGAACCATAAGATTTATCACGTAGCGGTACTAATCATGAGTAACGTAGACTTACGATGTTTCACACGTTGTGGTACTAGCACAGGCCATGAAGGCCCTTGGAGGTGTGGAAGGTAAATGCTTTCACTATCCGTAACCTCGGTACTTGTTGGGGTAGAGTGGTTAGCTCTACGCCTGGCCGCCAGAAATTAACCTGGTACTCGTTTTTGGTGTAGGCTGAGTGAACCTCAGGGCCAGGTGCATCTCCGGAAGTGGAAATCTCGTTTCTTGAATTTTACGACTTCCTGACGGGGATTCGAACCCACGTCCTTCCGGGCGAACCGAGCACGCCTTTACCGCCTCGGCCAAGCAGCCCCTACATTGTGGTATTACTCACAGTTAATTTAACACGCACACGTAACGCAGACGTAAGGTGTTTCTCACATTACGGCACCACTCATCGGCAACGCAAACCTATGGTGTTCCTCGCATAGTGAGTACTAATCCCAGGCAACGCCCAGACTCGTGGTGTTTCTACAATGGTACTAATCCCGGGCAACGCCCAGACCCATGGTGTTTCTCACAATGGTACTAATCCCAGGCAACGCCCAGACCCGTGGTGTTTCTACAATGGTACTAATCACAAACAACGTAAGCCCGTGGCGTTCCGCATATACTGGTACTAATCACGGTTACTGTAAAAACCATACTGATTCACCCTCTATTGTTGCTAATCACAAACCTTTTGTGTACCTGACATTTGTGGTACTACTCGCAAGTAAAGGCGACCCGTGTTGTTCCTCCCGTGATAGTACGAATTATAAGTAATCTCATGGTTCTAATTCAATCATCCCTTGGTCACACCTTTTTTTTTTTTTTTGCTATTGGCTTTACGTTGCACCGACACATATGTCTTATGGCGACGATGGGACAGGAAAGGGCTAGGACTGGGAAGGAAGCTGCCGTGGCCTTAATTTTAGGTACAGCCCCAGCATTTGCCTGGTGTGAAAATGGGAAACCACGGAAAACCATCTTCAGGGCTGCCGACAGTGGGGTTCGAACCTACTACCTCCCGAATACTGGATACTGGCCGCACTTAAGCGACTGCAGCTATCGAGCTCGGTAGGTCACACCTTTTAGTCGCCTCTTGCGACAGGCAGGGGATACCGTGGGTGTATTCTTCGTCTGCGACCCCCATCCACAGGGGAAATTCAAAATTGCTCCACTAGATAATAATGCTTTATTGAAATACAGAATCATTTGCTATTTTTATCGTGTCCGTGTTAGTAATAGGTATATACAAATAACAGAAGTGTAATTCATAAGCTTACAATGCACGTCAGTTCAGATTTCTTGGACGATATTCCCAGTAACTTGTGCATCGCCCTGTACGTAACGCGGCCTCATTCCAGCTGATCGCTCACGCTTCTTTACTAACATGTTGAATATCTAGTCTGCTAACTCCTCTCATCACAATAGGGAATATTGTCGACTTGACTCCTATTCATGTGCTTCAGGAAGAATCACTCAGCGAGATAGAGCTCTGCCAGCCACACACATACACACAATGTATGGAAGATTTAACGACCACCCGGCTGTATTCAAATCACTCAAGTAAGCACTTCAAGCGACTGCGGCACTGATCATATCTTCGATGCTGCCACGTTACTCTCCCCGGAAGGAATATATAATTCATCTTATAAAATCATGAAGTTTGCAGTTTTTTAAAATGCTATTTGTTCGGGGCGACGACCTATAGAGATCGTTTGCCCCTACTTCCATCATGTGATATGAACCTGCATGTAATTGGAATGGAGGAAGAGTAGAATGTTGACTGTGAGGAAAGGAACGTTAAGGACGACGCAAACACCCAGCCCCCAGGCCAGGGATATTAACACAGTCTAATATATACAGTCGCGAAGCTCTAATAAGAGGAAGGTTCATCCACTTGACAGCTGGAGCAACACTAGCACCTCTAGCGGCTACGTAGAGGCAACTTGCTAGCAGACAACAGGGAACGAATTACCACTACAGTCTAAAAATGGTCACAACTTCTGAACCATTCATGCAAATAATGTCCTGACAAGGTTATTGTAATCCTTACGAAATAGTGGAGGAGGTCAAACAATTTATTTCGATGAGGAGTTCGAGGATAATATCGAAATATTTATTTAATCTTAAGGAGTTATGTTTTTTTACCGCGGACTATAACATAAAATCGCTTCTAGACATCAAACGGTTCGAAATAGGTGTATACTTTTGCGGACTTTTTTTGTAGAGGTGTTTATGCTCTACAATTCGTTCGCTTACACTTCGGGTCTATCGTTGACGGCTTAGGCAGCGTAAGCCAAGAAAGCAAGTGACCGACCATGGTAGAGCGCTGGCCTTCTTAGCCCAACTTGACAGGTTCCATGTCGGTCGGTCCGTCACTTGCTTTCTTGGCTTACGCTGCCTGAACCGTCAACGATAGACCCCAAGTGTAAGCGTACGAATTGTAGAGCATAGAAACCTCTACCAGAAAGTCCGGGATGGTATATACCTATTTCGAACCGGTTGCCCTCTAGAAGCGATTTTGTTATAGTCCGCGGTAAAGAAAAATAACTCCTTAAGATTAAATAAATATTTCGATATTATCCTCGAACTCCTCATCGAAATAAATTGTTCGACCTCCTCCACTATTTCATAAGGATTACAATAATCTTATCAGGACATTATTTGCATGAATGGTTCAGAAGTTATGACCATTTTAGACTGTAGTGGTAATTCGTTCCCTGTTGTCTGCTAGCAAGTTAACTCTACCTCGCCGCTTGGAGCACTGTAGTCGCTCGGATGAAAAATATCATCAGAGCTTTGCGACTGTATATACTGTATTAGACTGTGATATTAATCATTTACAATTTAAAACTCCCGAACCAGCCGGGAATCGAACCCGGGTCCACCGGGTGACAAGCGGCCGCGTTGCCCCCTACACCGCGGGGTCGGACCAAGTTTGCAGTTAATTCATCATCCTTTATCATTCTATGTAAATATTACAAGTCTGGATTTTTATGTAATATCACAGTGCGAAATATGTACACAATGTAGCAAATATCAGTGAAATATGTAATAAATTAATGCAGAAAATATACAAAAATGTTCGTATACTCCTTTTATTATGACTTATGTTTGTGACATGAGACAGTAAAATTGTTTTAAATACCTCCATAGTTTATGAAAAAATCGTCGTTGTTGCATTAGATAATTTATACAGCCTACTGCCTTCAAATTTTGACAGTATTAGACAATCTAATTGAAAGGATAACAAAAAATTTAAAAAATTGATGCTTGTTTAAAGGGGCCTAACATCTAGATCATCGACCCCAAATGGTACGAAATGAGACTAAATTTATTGACAATTTAAAAGTCCAAAACTCATCCACTGACCAGAATTTAAAACGTGATGATGAAGAATGAATGGATGAATAGCAAAGCAAAAAGCAAAGTCACCTTCGTACAGGCCATGAAGGCCCTTGGAGGAGTGGAAGGTAAAGGCTTCCATCATTGTTAACCTCGGCACGTGATGGTGTAGAGTGGTTAGCTCTACGCCCGGCTGCCTTTGCCCCCAGGAATTGACCTGGTACTCATTTTTGGTGTAGGCTGAGTGAACCATATGCACCTCTGGAAATGGAAATCTCGTTTCTTAAATTTTACTACCTGACGGGGATTCGAACCCACGTCCTTCAGGGCGAACCGAGAACGCCTTTGCCGCCTCGTCCAGGCAGCCCCTTGAATGGATGAATATGAATGTAAAAAATAAATTGATCAAACTCGCAATAGTGAAAATTAAAAATAGTTTCAAAATGAATCCACTGATTAGAATACAAAAATAGAGACAATGAAGAATGATTATGAACTTAAAACAATCAGTGGATTCAACTCGCAATATCCCACCTTCCCAGAAACTAAAACAAGGTATATACTGACCAAAGGGCTGCTTCCAAAGCATAATCCTGAATCAATTATGCTTCTTCTCTAAAGGGATCCAAAATCCAGGTCAACGGCCCCTCATAATGGTACTTATGGTTAGGAAATAAGAACCACGCTATTTCTCGTGTAGCGCTACTAAGCATGAGTAACATAGACTTACGGTGTTCCACACATTATGGTACTACTCACAGGTAACGCAGACCTATGCTGTTTCTCATAATAATGGCGTCACTCATAGGCAACGCAAACCCATGGTGTTCCCCACATAGGTGTACTAATCACGGGCGCCGGTATTCCCGTGGTATTCCTCACGTAGTGGGTACTAATCACAGGCAACGTAAGCCCGTGGTGTTCTGCACAGAGTAGTACTAATCACGGGTACTGTAATACCATCACTGATTCACCCTCTTTTCCTACTTTTAACAAACCTATTGTGTACCTAATATAGTGGTACTACTCGCAAGTAAAGGCGACCCATGTTGTTACACTTAGCCTCATGGTTATAATTCAATCATAGCTTAGTCGCCTCTTACGACAGGCAGGGTCTACCGTGGGTGTATTGTTCATCTGGGTCCTCCACCCCAGGCGGTTGTGTTGTTTGGTCCGCGAGAGCTACTTTAATTTGCTCAAGTCCGCCGGCAAGCAGGTTAGGACACTCCTATCCGCAACCTGGGACGCGCCACGCGTGAGTACCACCTCTCCCCCTGCTACGCCAACGTAGTAGGTTCGTGGCTTCAAATATTTAAAAATAATGTTATGCACTATAAATCGCGGAGTAGATTACACAATGTATTGTTGTATATAATGCCCTGTTGCTCTCATGCACTGAAAATGAAACAAATAAATTTTACTGAATAAAGTTAATACAGAATCTGTCTTTAAACCCCTAAGTAACACAAATAGTACGGTAACATTTTTTATCGTGATGCGCAGTGTGTCACCGAGTGTTTCTCCATGTTTTCCAGTGTGATGTTTCGGCGGTGATCCGATAAAATCTCTTGTATGCTCAGAAGGAACGTTCTGCGTCACAAGAAGTCACCGTTGCATTCTTTACAACTAGCTGGGTGAAATATCTTCCGGGAGATCTTCTTGTTCGCCACTAATGACCTTGTAAACAGACAGACAGCTTGAATAACCTAGATTTCGTTTCAAGACTGCATGGAGTTTCTTACAAACTCTGACCAATGAAGAGCACCTAGCCATCCCAGGAGTTTTTGAGAAAGGATTAGTACTGTTGTATGCAGCTGAAGAACTCGGACCTACTGTACTTCACAGACAAAGGTTTAAAACCACAATTGTAAAGGATATTTGCTTTACGTCGCACCGACAGATAGGTCTTATGGCGACGATAGGCCTAGGCATGGGAAGGAAGCGGCGTGGCCTTAATTAAGGTACAGCCCCAGCATTTGCCTGGCGTGAAAATGGGAAACCACGGAAAACCATTTTCAGGGCTGCCGACAGTGGGATTCGAACCCACTATCCCCCGGATGCAAGCCCGCAGCTCCGCGCTCCTAACCGCACGGCCAACTCGACCGATACTACAACTCCTAAATACCCTCATACGCATATCCGGAGATCTGTGACCTTTATTTACAACCCCAATGATGTGATTAGACGAATGGAGATATTTCCTTATATTAACACCTACGTACTACAGTGATCCCCGTGAGGTACTGTCACCCCATCAACACAGTAATTAACACTGAGAGGAATTTTTCGTCTGGGTGAAACTTACAACCGGACTTTTCATACCGTTTACCGTCATACCATTCTCTGCTGTCCGTCTTTACAACACTGTCGAGGTTGTTTTGCAGACATTTACAATCCTGTAACGCATTAACTGCTCTATAGTATAATATTATCTGCAATTGCGCAAATCAACTAATGCTAGAAGTGGCCTCTTGACATCATAGGAACAAAAGGCTACTAATAGTCTAACTGTCTTAATACGATTAGGTCGGCCAGACGTAGAAATAACGAAGCAGGGGTGGCTGAGTCGGGTAGCATGCAAGTCGGCATCTTATGCCTCTGTGGATCAGTGGTAGTGTTGGCCTCCGGATCCCAATATAGCGGGTTCAATTCCGGCAGAGGTAGTCGGATTTTTGACTCCATTTCGTACGATGTCGGTATGTAAAAGATCTCTGGTGACATATTTGGTGTTTACCCGACACAATTCATTAAAACTCAGTCATAGACGCGCGACAGAGATTCTGTTCACTCTGCCATCTAGAAGGCCTAGAGTAAAACGCAACGTCGAATTTGACCAACAGCCAGCCAGATGAAGTCAAATTAAAATGTCTGCACACGATATTATTATTATTATTATTATTATTATTATTATTATTATTATTATTATTATTTTAAAATTTATTTGACCGAGCTCGACAGCTGCAGTCGCTTAAGTGCGGCCAGTATCCAGTATTCCGGAGATAGTGGGTTCGAGCCCCACAGTCGGCAGCCCTGAAGATTTCCCATTTTCACACCAGGCAAATGCTGGGGCTGTAATTTCATTGAGGCCACGGCCCCTTCCCTCCCACTCCTAACCCTTTCCTATCCCATCGTCGCCATAAGACATATCCGTGTCGGTGAGACGTGAAGCAACTTGTAAATATCTATATTATTTTATAGTCGTTATTTTGAAATTTACGTGATTTCGCTCTTATCAGTGCTATATTGTGTAACCTTATTTCAATGCTAAATACAGCTAATGTGGCACTCGGAATGAATATGTGCTTCCTACTGGTGTGATTGTTTGGAACGTTGGGTAAACATATCTTCTGTTACCTCAGTCTGCATACGTACCATTACCATGGCAACGCGATGCCGTATAATTATGGTCTGCGAGCAGCTGAGATCCAAGTTGTTGAGGATGTTTTGTATTGAGGCGTAGTCCACCTGGTGCCAATGATCGGTAAGGCGTCTTGTCTGACACTGCGGTTAGCCGTTTCGAGTCACGTTAGTGGGGAAAAAAAGCAGAAACAATTTGATGATGATGATGCTTGTTGTTTAGAGGGGCCTAACATCGAGGTCATCGGCCCCTAATGGTACGAAATGAGATAACAACAAAAAATGAAAAGCATCCACTGACCAAAAAAAGAAGTCATGACGAATGAATGGATGGACATGAACACAACAAAAACAAAAACAAAAATCAGTGGATCAGACTCAAAAAAGATTGTAAATAATAGTAGTAGTGACCAAGGGGTCCGACTCGTTGGCTGAATGGTCAGCGTACTGGCCTTCGGTTCAGAGGGTCCCGGGTTCGATTCCCGGCCGGGTCGGGGATTTTAATCGCTCCTGATTAATTCTTCTGGCTCGGGGACTGGGTGTATATGTCCGTCCCAACGCTCTCCTCATCATATTCAGACAACACACTACACTACCAACCACCACAGAAACACGCAATAGTGCTTACATCCCTCCATAGAGGGTTGGCGTCAGGAAGGACATCTGGCCGTAAAAACAGGGCCAAATCCACATGTGCGACGCAGTTCGCACCCGCGACCCCACAGGTGTGAGAAAAGCGGCAGGAAAAGAAGAAAAGAAGTGACCAAGGGACCACTTATAAAGCACAATGATGCTAATGGCACTTATCGGTAGTAAAGGAGAACCATGATATTTCTCAAGCTGCGGTACTAATCAAAGGTAGCGTAAACTCACGGTGTTCCAAACATTAAGGTACTACTCACAAGTATTGTACGTCGTGAAGGTAACGCAGACCTATGGTGTTTCTCACACAATGGCGCCACTCATAGCCAACGCAAACCGATGACGTTCCTCACCTAGGTGTACTAATCACGGGCGCCGGTATTCCCGTAGTGTTCCTACAGAGTGGGTACTAATCACTGGCAACGCAGACCTACGGTGTCGCTCGTATAGTGGTACAACTCACAGGCTACGCCCAGACGCGTGGTGTCGCTCACACGGGTACTACTCACAGGCAACGCCCAGACCTGTGGTGTTGCACACACGCGCACGACTCACGGGTACTGGAAACCCACACTGAACCCCACTCGAGTGCTACGAATCACAAAACTATGGAGTACCTAACAGAGTGGTACTACTCGCAAGTAAAAGCGACCGATGGTGTTCCGCGCGTGATGGTACTAATCAAAAGTAGTTTCATGGTTCTAATACAATCATTCCTTGGTCGCCCCTTTTAGTCGCCTCTCACGACAGGCAGGGGATACCGTGGGTGTATTATTCGTCAGCCTCCCCCACCCACAGGGGGTGTGTGTTTGGTCCGCGAGAGGTATTTTATTTCCCTCAAGTCCGCCGGCAAGCCGGTTAGGACTCCCCTATCCGCCACCTGCGACGCGCCACGTGGGAGTATCACCTCTCCCCCTGCTACGCCTGCGTAGCAGGTTCGTGGCAGAAACAATTTGGCCGGCAGGGTAGGAAGGCGGTGGTATATAATTTCTAACCACTAGATGGCGTTCCAAGAACCTGAGTTCAATACCAAACCTATCCGCATATGCAGTGAGAACATATGACGCTGTTGATGGTAATTCGTCTGTCGGATGGAGACTTTAAACCTTCAGCAGATCCCTTGGTGTTATTCGACAGGAATAGACATCACCAGTGCCACCAGACACTCGGTGGTGCAGGTCACCCATGAGTGTCAACAGGCCTCGTCGTAAGCACACACCTCATCAGCGAGGCGTGAGCAATTTTTCTTTAGATTATACACAGTGCTTGATAAAATATAACTCAGTTATACTGATATTTTCTTTATTAATTTCTGGAAAATTTACAGTTCGTCATGTATAGAGGTAAGAACTATTTTCGCAGTTAAAGATGCTACGTTTTGGTGCATTAAATTTTAGGGGAAAATTGGGCATTAATTAAAATGGTAGGCTAATACCAGATCTGAATATCGTGCAAGTACAAACTGGGTTGAAAGGACAGGCGACTTATTCAAGAAAATTTGATAAATGCGTCTATGATAAGACTTCTTGGCTGTGTGGTTGTGACGGAGCCAATCGCTTATGCTGTTGTGTGTGTTTCTTGTCCGGCATTTGTTTAATATAATATGTGCACATATTTTTATAATTCATTGCATTTACGTAAATCTAGGTCACTGACAGCCCCCACCCAACTCACACATTCACAACCTACCAGCCGACACTGCAACAAGACCTAGCCGCGAATAGACGGTTTGGAATAACTTGCCTCATTCATACATTGATGAAAAGGATAACGATCTATAACGAAAGTGTATCATCTGATAAGCTGTAAACAATTTCCATGTGTATGAATTCACAGAATGGATAGCAGCAGTATGACGAAATTCTTATAGCAGAAACACAACAAAACACTCTTCTCTCCTGTCGACTTTGGCAGTTGTTTTCTTTATCCTTACGTCGCTCAAGTATCGAGGCTCCATCGCCTTTAGGACAAATGTGTCAGTTTCTTCAGCTGACAGACTTCATCACAGTCGACACGTAGCAACATTGTGTACAGAGCAATAAAGGAACTTCGCACGGGCGTAGAAGAAATTATATCGACGTTAGCTGTATTGACTGACACATCTGATCCAGATTGATGTGAAACTGTAAACATCCTGCTTTCGAGATGGACACGGCTCGGCCATTTTAGGTTACAACACAACAGCCTGCCAATGTGAGATATGTCATTTCCTGTCTCTGAATCTCATGATCATTAGTTCAAATTACGTTCTTAGCAGGCATTTTAGAAATAATTCAGCGATGAAGCAAAACGAGACTCAGCTCTAACCTGTAAAATACAAAACCTAAATCAGGTACTTTACAAATTTTGATTTCTAATTCTTCATTCATTCTTAGAACCCGTTTCATGTTAAAATGATATTCCTGCGTAGGGTGACCAGTTGAAAATAGGTAAGAATAGAGAACAAAACTACTTAAAAAGGAGGACAACGCCGGAAAAATGATCCCCCTGTGGGTGGGGGTGGCAGAATAACACCCATGGTATTCCCTGCCGGTCGTAAGAGGAGACTAAAAGGACCCCAGAGACTCTCGACTTGGGAGCGTGGGTTGGCAACCACGTGTCCTTAGCTGAGACCTGACATTGCTTCCACTTACTTGTGACAGGCTCCTTACTTTCAACTATCCTATCTGACCTCCCTTGGTCAGCTCTTGTTCTTTTCGACCCCGACGGTATTAGAGCACTCGAAGCCTAAGGGAGTCTCATTTTCACGCCCTTCGTGGCCCTTGCCTTTCTTTGTCGGACATCTTCATTTTTCGAAGTATCGGATCCTTTCATTTTTTCTCTCTGATTAGTGTTATATAGAGGATAGTTGCACAGTTGTATTTCCTCTTAAAACAATAATCACCACTACTACCACCAGAAAATGAGGACACAAAAATCCTCCACTGAAAATCTAAATTTAGACATATATTCTAACTTTCACATACATAAGCAAAATTTATCCATTTCCATATTATAACACTAAATTCTTACAAAATTCAAACAATGAAACTAATTTACACGCCTTGCTGGTACTTTTCTGAAGATTCAGATGACTTCTGGAGTTTTGCCTTGTCTAACAAATAAAAAGATGCATATGTAAATTCCTTCAGATTATATTCAACCATTAAGAGGATTTTCACAGGTTCTACTTTCAAATGGTTCCTATTATCAGTCCAATGTGCTGAGATCGATGAAAATAGTCTTTCTATATTTGCATTGTGCCCTGGTATAGGAGAAAAAGATATTCTGAAAGTTTTAATAACTCTCAACTACAACTGACTTGCGTGAATAGAAATACATTGACTATATATGACTACAAGGTAACTTGCTAAATTCAGGGTCATTACTACTCTCACTAAGGAATTGTTTGAAATTGCAGAACTAATCAAAATATTTCACATCATCAATTTGAAAGCTTTGACTTCGCTTGCAAATACAGAATAGGCCTATATTTTTTAGAATTGGTTTTACGTCGCACCGACACAGATAGGTCTTATGGCGACTATAGGATAAGAAAGGCCTAGGAGTGAGAAGGAAGTGGCCGTGGCCTTAGTTAAGGTATAGCCCCTGCATTTTCCTGGTGTGAAAATGGGAAACCACGGAAAACCATTTTCAGGGCTACCGACAGTGGGATTCTAACCCACTATCTCCCGGATGCAAGCTCACAGCTCCTACATTTTTCAACATCACAATAATCAATATTACTTTTCAGCACCATAAATTTAAGACAGGCTTCCTTCAAATCCCGGTTGTCTCCTATCGCTTGTCACACATTAACATAGCAGTGACCTGACGGGGTACTGCTGTGAGAGAAGCATATAGCATACAGAGTGGTAAATAGCGTCTATTATCACAATACAATGCATGCATAGAATAATCATATGTAGGGTACTCTATACACATACATAATCGCATTTCTGTAAATCGATATGATAGCGATGATTCCGCCATTTACTGAAGAATACTTGTAAAAACGAATTAGTAAAACAGATTAATCCAAAAGTAAGCAGATTCACTAAAAAAGAAGGGCATTTAAGTTTTTAAATAATTCGCCCGGATTCCGGATAATGGTCTAAAACAGAGAACATGTCCAGATAAAAGAGGACGCCTCATCACCTTATTCCTGCGAGTCTCTCCATAACAATCTCCTGGAGTCTAGTTTGGTGAATTTATGGTATACCATAATTGTGTGTCTGTCCATAGAAAGCCATACCAAAATTCTGAAACCCATTCTTGTTCTTCATGGAATTGGATTATACGTAGTTTTTTGAAAGTTTGAAAAGAACTAGTCCAGGAAACGATTTTAAAAATTAATATTTTAATTTTAGCCACATGCCTGGCTTCTTGGCTCAATGATCAGCATCGTGGATTTGGGATCAGAGGGTCGCGGGTGCGATTCCCTGTCGGGTCAGAAATTTTAAATGTGTATGGTTAATTCTTCTGGTTCGGGACTGGATATTTGTGCTCGTTTTAATACAAATTAAATAACACACTACCAACCAGCACGCAATAACGCAATATCCCTCCACAAAGCATTGATGTAAGGATGGGCATTTTGATCGTAAAACTGGGTGAAATCCACACTATGTGCCGTTCCCAGGAAAATGAAAACAAGCCAAGGAAATGAAATTGAAGAGCGAAAGTGTTGGCATGTGGAAACGCGATGTGGAGAAAACATTCTTTCTATGCAGTCCGACTCCTTGGCTAGATGGTCAGCGTCATGGTCTTTGATTCAGAGTATCCCAGGTTCGATTCCCGGCCTAGTCAGAGATTTTAATCAAGTAAAACGGCAAACAAAAGCTCTATTTCTATGCAGGCATTAGTACATGCCGATGAGGTGTTGAGTAGAAAAAAATGGCCACTCAGATAGCTGGGGGTTCGGTTAGCCCTTTTTCTTGTACTCAATATCTCTGCGGTATGTAGGCTACTATACGTACTAAAAACGTCTAACAAGTTAAAGTTTATTTAAAGTAACCTTTTACGTGTTTCTTTTACCAGGCAGGACAACTAATGGCCTATAACAAGTTCAGTTTAATTTGTGTGTGTTTGTCTGTGCCTAGGCTTGCTGGAAGGAAGGAAGGAAGGAAGGAAGGAAGGAAGGAAGGAAGGAAGGAAGTCTGCTTAATTTTTCTCTTATACTATCGTCAAATACCATACCGCAGTCTACGCAGGGAACTGTGACACAGCACCTCACATTTAAAAGGTTGAACGAAATCAAACTATGAAAGGATGTGATGATTATAAAACTTTAACTCGTTATGAACTTTCAACAAAATTAATTACTGCAGCGCTACATGTAATGTTCTCCACAACGACCCTGATCTTTATATAACTAAGTTCTTTTTTCTTTTTCAATTCCTTGAAGTGACTTATTGCTCATTAGCATCCTCTTTTCTTCTACCCTCAATTCTTCCACTTAGTTTCCTTACTTTGAATCAAATTCTCTTCCTAATTTAAGTTACGGTATATCCTTGCCGCATTGTTTTAGAACAGTCTTCTTGCACGTAATCATCATCTAGCCTGCCGTGGGCAAGGCAAAGGGAATTAATGAAACAAAGAAATTAGTTTAAGTTAAAAATCAGTTCTGTTTTGCAGATCATTACATAGTAATTTTAATTATAATAACCAAGTACACTCAATTCACAACTTTTTGAGGATGAAATGTGTTGTATGTCCGGCGCTCCCTTCTCGCTCCGCCGGCCAGCTGCACGCGCGCCTGTGTATCATTCTGCTAGCTTCGACGCGCAGCCCTCAGTGCGCGTGCCTGACCATCGAGTGTACTATAAATAGGAGCTCCCGGCCTGCTCACTTGCAGGACCCTTCAGGTCTCGCAGGCCCGTCAGGCACAAAGGGCCAAAAGCAAGGTCCTTCAGACAACCAGCGCCCATCAGGCGGAGGCATTTTAAATTTCAAGCCCGTACGGACGGTAGGCAAGCAAAACCACGGGCCCTCAGCCCAACCAGCCCCCACCACCGTCCGAGCTAAGACCTCAAGTAAGATCAACAAGAAGGCCCAGCCCCAGGAAACCAAACAAAGGCAGGTTAAGTCCACGCCAGCTCTTCCCGAGCTACTAGAAGGCCCACCCCAGGCCAGCTCCACCCCCCGCAGAGAACCTGCCGATAGTCAGCCGGCATCCGCACCACCACCCCCCTCGCCCTCACCTCTCACCACACCAATCTCACCAACACAGATACAGGCACAACAGCCAGCGGGGAACATGGCAGTACAGGCGTTCAGGGAAAGGATAGAAGAAATCCTGAAAACCTTCTTTCCGAACCTGAACCTGTCGGTAGCCATAACCACTGGGGTTATGATGGCCAACATGCTCCCCTACCCCTGGCTAAGGGACCTGGCTAATGCAATCTCCGAACTCCTAACCCCGGATGGCTGAACAACCCCACGAAGATAATAATAATAATAATAACAATAACACGCAGGAGCTTCGAGTTCTAATATGGAACTGCCAGGGCGTCAGATCTAGGAAATATGAACTCGAAGCCTTCCTAGCCGCGAACTCAATACACGTAGCTCTCCTAACAGAGACCTTCCTCCCTCCGGGGAGGAAGTTCACTATAAGAGGCTACAAAATGCACAGAAGCGATAAGGCTAACAAAGTTGGAGGAGTGGCAGTCCTGGTAAGGAAGGACATCAAGCACATGGAGGTAGACATACCAGAGCTGGTCACGCTAGAGGCATGTGGAATAGCCCTACCAGTGCAAGGAACACTCATAAATGTAATAGCAGCATACTCCAGACCGACAAGCCTCAACACTCAAGACATAGAAACAGTACTGGGGCTAAATCGAAACACAGTGCTAGGAGGCGACTTAAACTCGAAACACGCCACCTGGGGATGCCTGAAACCAAACCCAGCAGGCACAAGACTGTATGACCACATGCTATCCCAGGACTATGTGGTAACAGCCCCCAGTGAGCCCACGTTCCTAGCACCGAACGATCACGTATCCGACATACTTGACATAGCCCTATTGCGACATATTCCTCAAAGGCATAGCATTAAGGTAGTGAACGACCTGGGGTCGAGGCACCAACCAGTGATATTTACACTAGATGCGAACCCAGAGGAATATGAGAAAAACCCCAGACGCCGGCTCAACTATAAAGCAGCCAACTGGGGCAAATTCGAACGCAAGCTAGACACACTCCTACAGGGAAGCGAAGGCATGCTAATAGACAGCACAGCCCAAATTGACGAAGCAGTCAAAACCCTCGTAGAAGCAATTCAAACAGCCACAACTGCGAGCATACCGCTAAGCAAACACAGAGAAACACCTCTTTTCGAGATTCCAGCGCACATTAAAGAGTTAATACGCAGGCGCAACAGTCACAGGCGTAACTGGGCTCGACATCACAGAGACGAAGACCGCGAGATGAAAAACGAATTAAACACGGAAATACAAAAGCAACTACTCGAATACAGGTCGGAAAAGTGGAACAACCACCTCAAACTTTTCGACACCAACACCAGGCCAGTGTGGAACTTAGCGAGACACTTCACGCGAGAACCACACAACATCCCTACCATCAAGGGACCTAACGGCCCGGTATACGAGAACCGTGACAAAGCCGAAATCATAGCGGACTCCATAGAGGCGGCTTTCACCCCAAACGAAATACCATCTGACCCAGCCTTCATCAGGCAAACTGAGGCAAAGGTAGCAGAATTCCTTGAAAACGCACCTAAGCCGGAGGTTAAGAGGACAAATATACACGAAATTAAGTGGATTATAGGTCATCTTAACTCCAAGAAGGCGCCAGGCCCAGACGAGATCCAGAACATAATAATTAAGAAATTAACTCACAAAGCCCTAACACTACTTACCAGCATCTTCAATGCAATGTTCAGACTACAATACTACCCTGAACAATGGAAAAGGGCTAGGATCCTCGTATTTGGAAAACCAGGCAAAGACAAGTCAGACCCCAACAACTACAGACCCATCAGCCTTCTGGACGCCCTCAGTAAAGTATTCGAGAAAATACTACTGAAAAGGTTAATAGGGCATATCAAGGAAAAAGGCATAATTCGCAACGAGCAGTTTGGCTTTAGGAACGCACATTCTGCCCCACAACTGCTCACTCGATTCATAGAACAAGCCACCATAGGTCTCAACAAACGAAGAGACACAGGAACGGTTTTCCTTGATATCCAGAAAGCATTTGACAAAGTCTGGCACGAAGGCCTACTAGCGAAACTAATAGACCACGAATTCCACCCAGGCTATATAAGACTTATTAAATCTTATCTGGAGGGCCGAGAGTTCAAAGTAGACGTACATAACACGCTGTCAAGTACTCGCAGGATTAGAGCGGGCGTAGCCCAAGGGTCCCTTATCGGCCCAATCCTCTTCGTCCTGTATACAAACGACATGCCTACGACAGAACTCACTACCACACACCTCTACGCTGATGACACCGCTATCTCAGTTCAACATCCACAGCTAGCGTGCGCTCGAAAGAGGCTCCAAGTAGCACTAAGAACTCTCGAGCCTTGGCTAACGAAATGGCGCATCAAGGTCAATGTTGACAAGTGCCAAGCAGTGCTGTTCACTAAGAAGAACAGACTCACACGCAAACCAGTCAACATAAAAGCGCTAAAGCTTTTCAATGAAGATATAGTGTGGCATGACAAAGTCAAATACCTAGGAGTAATCCTAGACAGAAAGCTCACCATGCTACACCACATCAATGATATTCAAAGAAAAGCACACATACGACTTAACCAGCTATATCCTATACTGAACAAAAAGTCCAGTATTAAAACGGAAGTAGCCATAAACATGTATAAGGCCTTAATCAGACCAATAATCATGTACGCGGCCCCAGCGTGGGGGTACACTGCAATGACGAACCTGGATAAGCTGGAATTAATACAAAATAAATGCCTACGAGCAGCGACCAGACTCCCTTTCGACACGCCAATACGCCAACTACGCAGTATTGCGAAAGTCAGCTCAATAAGGCACCAAATACGTAAACAGACACTAAACATGTACAGAAAGTCATGGAGTAATAAGATCAACCCGTTAATAAGCGGGATCGGACGCTACGACGTTGATCTGTACAAAAAGTATCCTACACCGAAGCACATTCTGTTCAGCCACAGGGTTGGGTGGGCGAGGGGCCGATAGCCAACCCACTCCCGCCAAGCTGACACCTATATAACACATACACCCACACACTGCAGACTCCTATGTAAATATGTAAATATGTTTCAGCTGTCCTAGACCCAGGGACCAGGCGAGGAAGATTGACAAAAAGTACAACTTAAGAAGACGACGGCAACGCAGCCAGACGGCCAAGGACGTGTCAATCCACCCCCGCCCCCCTACAGAGACATGGGAGCGGAACACCAGCCCGCGCCCTATAAACAGCACTAATATCTATCTGTTATCTCTTTCCTATCTAGGTTGTAAGCTGGACATGAGAGCAGGCAAACAGCCGGCACTCCAATGAGAAATTGTATATACATATGTTATTAATAATCTTAGTTTTAGATCTGCAGTGACAAGTGTGTTCAAACAACACCGCATAGAGGGACATCGACAGGAGGAAGAAGATAGCCCCTTGCATGCAAGGCTTGGCTCTAATTCCCCCCTCTCCAAAAGGAGACTTGGCACCAGGGACTGCTGGCTGCTGGACAATGGGACGAACCTGTGGCCCAAAGCCCAGACGCTAGCAGACCCGAGCCGACCCGGCAGTGACAAGAAGGACTGATCCCCATAATAACAAAAATTGCAAGGAATTGGTTTATGTTTTGTGCATGTTACCTGTTCCTAACTAACATAACCTCTGGTCTTTTTCCAGCCCACATCCTTGCATGTGCTATCAAAAGATGTCAGGTTTTACATGTAGGCTCTTTCTTCTTTCTGCCTATGTGGTTTTTCCCTGACCCTTCAATACCATACCTTAACACTATCCAACCAATACAAACTTTGCCGTGGTAGCGAGTCTGACTCGGAAACCGGCAGATACTCCTTGTATCACTTCCCACTCTACCCAGCTATCTCTTTTCTACTTAGAAATTAATAGCATGTCGGAGGCCATGTAGATTGAGTCGATGGTCACGGCGGGGGAGCGGGCTACGGGGGCCCCCCGTAATAAAAAAAAAAAAAAAAAAAAAATGCTCACTTGCGAGGACGAGTTCGACAGCCGTAGTGGAAGGACGTGTTCCTCCCGCTCGCTCTCTCTCTCCTTGCCAGGCGCTCTGTACTTTCCCAGTACTAGTCAGGCAGCTGTACTTGTTAGTACATTTTCGAAGGAGCATTGTCTGAGCTGTAGCACTTCTTAGTGCTCGCTCTTTCTTCTGTTTCAGGTTATTTTACAGGAGGACCAAGATGGAGAAGCCGACCCTACCAGTGAGACTGGTCGACTACGACTACCAGGGAGCCGTCGAGAAGCTGCTGGACGCGCTCGACACGGCGGATGTCCCCAGCTATGAACGCCCGGGACTGGTGGTGTTCAACCGGCCGGGGGAAAGCGACTACCAAGGGACACTGAGCGTCTTCGACCACCTGAATGCGACTGCGGAGTTCATCGGAGAGCCACTCCTGCCGATCATCGGCATTATGGTTGCTTCCTGGGCGATCATCATCCGCCCTAACGACGCAGCCAGCTTCAGGGTCTACGAGGAGCGCGCGTCCCAGCAGTTCCAGGTTGCCCGGCTACCAGGACTCAGGGAGCACCTGGACGTCTCGGGCTACCAGGAGGCAGCCTCGCAGACGGAGCCAACGACCGAGGACGACGGCGGCGCTCCCGAGCGCCGCGACGGCGCGACTCCAGTTGGAAAGCTGTACTCCACGAAGTACACGCAGACCAACAAGGCGACAACCAGGGCGAAGTGGTCGCAGACGCAGGCCTACCAGGAAGGGCCTGTTACCCGGGCGCAAACCAGGAACGCGCCCGTGTTGGTGGAGAGCAGCACAGCGGTGGAGAAGGACGCCCCCTGGCGTACTGATACTGCTGCCCAGGTCCAGCCTGCCTGCACGTCTGTCGAGTTGCAGACCTCGATGTGCGCCCCCCAGGACAGGGAACGCAGTCGAGTGTTAGCACCGACCGACGCCACCGCCGCCGCCAGCCAGGAGAAAGAAGAAGATGGCGACGCAGAGGGGCCGGCAGCTACCCCGGGGTTACCAGGCCGGGAGGAGGGCCACCAGGGTGAGGCCTCTTCCCCCGCCGAGAAGCAAACCTCGGGAACGACCGACGCCGCCGCCAGCCAGGGGAAAGAAGAAGATGGCGACGCAGCGGAGCCACCAACTACCCCGGGGTCACCAGGCCGGGAAGAGGGCCACCAGGACGAGGCCTCTTCCCCCGCCGAGAAGCAACCCCCGGGAAGAAGAAGAAGACGACGCCGCACCAGGAAGCAGAAGGCGACGCTGGCTCACCAGGAGAGGACCGCCAAGCAGCAACCCAGGACTGCTCCCAGGACAGCAGTCAACCGAGGAGCCAATCAGGAGAGGACCTCAGCGGGTAGCGGCAGTCAGGTGAGAGTGAAACGTCCCCCTCAGCAGCTCTTGCAGTGTTTCCGCTGTCTGAGGTGGGGCCACCGTCAGGTTAGCTGTGGGCTCGAGGTGAGGTGCAACCGCTGTGGTGGTGATCACTACTACACGGCCTGCGCAACACTTAGAGACGCGCCGGTGTGCGCCAACTGCTCGGGGGGCCACCCGGCCTCCCATCGCAGTTGCCCTGTCTACCGGGCCATGGCGCGGGCAGAGAGGAAGGAGGCCCGGCGCCATGACCCACCCCCTTCCAGGAGGCCCCCGCCTCGGCGGGCTTGGCCTCATTCTCCGGGATCGGAGACTGGGTACGAGGTACCCCAAGGAGGTGGAGTCGTGCGACAGGCCCTAGTGGTACTTGACGCATGGCTCCGCAGCCGGCAAGGACCGCGCTAGTCACAGCAGTGCCCAGACGGACTGATCCCCAGGTGATGGAAAGGCAAGGAATTGGTTTATGTATTGTGCATGTTACCTGTTCCTAACTAACACAACCTCTGGTCTTTTTCCAGCCCACATCCTTGCATGTGCTATCACAAGATGTCAGGTTTTACATGTAGGCTCTTTCTTCTTTCTGCCTATGTGGTTTTTCCCTGACCCTTCAATACCATACTTCAACACCATATACCTAATACAATCTCGCCTGGTAGCGTGTCTGACATGGAAACAGGCAGATACTCCTTGTATCACTTCCCACTCTTCCCTGCTATCTCTTTCTTCTTCTTAGAAATAATAGCATGTCGGAGGCCATGTAGATTGAGTCGTTGGTCACGCGGGGGGAGCGGGCTTCGGGGGGCCCCCCCGATAAAAAAAAAAAAAAAAAAAAAAAATGCTCACTTGCCCACTTTCCCCGGTGTCCAGCTCCAGAATACACCCTACGTCGAGCACGGAGGCTACTCCTCTTGAAAATGTGCTTCGACCAGGTGGACTGAATTTCTGGCAGTACGAGGTTTCACCTCTGGTCACCGCTCCCTTACCTGTTTCCGCTGCCTATGTCCCGTAATTCTTTTACAAGCCATTTTCATTCCCTAACTTATGCAAGCTCCCTTAGTTTCGCTAGGTGGAATTTCTTCAATCAATTGAACTTGCTTTTTAGGAATTCAGGCACTTCAACAAACAAGGACTCTCATGAACATTTATGTTAGTGTGCCAGATAGTTCTCGACTATCAACGTGTCAATTCACAAAGACTATCTTTTCAAGATAGAAGTGTATATAAAGACTGCAAACCTGTACATATTGTATAAAGACAGACTTTTCTCAAGATTCAATATTCCTTTTTGCTTCAAAATAAATTTCAGTTATTTGTGTAAATATCATAAAGTGAAGCAATAAAAGTTGTGTTCTGTAAACTTCAACCTTGGTTACAACAAAATCCCTCACTGAAGCGCTTAAACCATTATCTGAACGGACTCTCGCAACAGGAATACTTGATGTCTTGAGCCTATTACCAACGATTCCACTGGAAGGGCAGTTTTACGAAATGCAACCGAATTGTAAAAGGTAAGCAATATTTTGTTACGAGACTTCTGGCCTCACACATGGACGTAAGTTTTTATTTCAAAAACCCCACGTGCATTGGTCGGGATTCAAAACACGACTGCCCTAATACGAATTCAGTCGGCTGTCACGATTCTACCCGAATAGTGCAGTGGTTGCCAAAAAGCAGCGGGGCGTGGTCGGTGTTGAACCCCGCTGGGAGGAGCGCTAGGTATTTATTTGATTTTATGTATTTACTTATCACCAACAGAGTCCACAAAAAACTGTATTATGATTATAAATAATAACGCTAATAAGCCTCCGTGATTCAGACGGCAGCGCGCCGGCCTCTCACCGCTGGGTTCCGCGGTTCAAATCGCGGTCACTCCATGTGAAATTTGTGCTGGACAAAGCGGAGGCGTTACAGGATTTTCTCCGGGTACTCCGGTTTTCCATGTCATTTTTCATTCCAAGAATACTCTCCAATATAATTTCATTTCATCCGTCAGTCATTAATCATTGCCCCAGAGGAGTGCGCCAGGCTTCGGCAGCCGGCACATTTCCTATCCTTGCCGCTAGAGGGAGGCTTGATTCACTTCATTCCTGACCCGGTCCAATGACTGGAAACAAGTTGTGGATTTTCGTTTCCAATTTAACTACTACTACTACTGCTGCTCCTCTATTACTACTACTATGAAGAAGAAGGAGAAGAAGAAAGCAATATATAGTGCATACATATTTAAAAACCACGCATGGAATATAACTTTCATTTACGTAATACGCAGAACGAATTTCACTAGGTTACTGGTGGAATACATCCATCACCCACTAAATTTCATTCAGGGTTCTTAGGGGCTGCATAAACCAAAAGTTCTTTTGTGGATTCCGTTCTGCGCCAGTGGTAACAACTGTAGTAAATTACATGGGGAGCACAGACAACTTACTCAGTAGTAAGTAATAAACAGAGACATTAGTATAAAGTAAACTCGTGTCCTCGTCCCCAGGTCGCGCAGCTCTTTTCAGGCACATCCCCTATCGAAGTGTACATACCAGCCCTCCTGCTATTCTCAAATTCCTGGCAGCACCGGGAATCGAACCCGGACCTCCAAGGACGGTAGCCACGGAGGTAGACGTAAAATTAATATATATCCGACATTAAAACTTGTGATGCATCCCACTGCTGTTCTGGGTTCTCGTGAATTTAAAAACAAAAGCAAAATGACCAATAATGAACTGGGTTGTACCTGTGCATCATTCTCCAGCCACGTATCTGAACATGTGGTCCGCTACAGTCTCTGTTCGTCTTTATATCGGACGTCCAGTAGATCTTTTACGAGTAGGAACTTTAAACCAGTCCGCCTCTGTGGTGTAGTGGTTAGTGTGATTACTTGCCACCCCCTGAGGCCCGGGTTCGATTCCCGGCTTTGCCACGAAATTTGAAAAGTTGTGGTACGAGGAATGGAACGGGGTACACTCAACCTCGGGAGGTCAACTGACTAGAAGGGTGTTCGATTCCCACCTCAGCCATCCTCGAAGTGATTTTGCGTGCTTTCCCACTTCTCCTCCAGGCAAATGCCGGGATGGTACCTAACTTAAGGCCACGGCCGCTTTCTTCCATCTTGCTTGTCTATCTCTTCCAGTCTTCCCATCTTCTGTTCAGCATAGCAGGTGACGCCGCCTGAGCGATGTACTGCTCCTCCTTCCCAGTTGTATCCCCCGACCCAAGGTGTCACGCTTCAGGATACTGCCCTTAAGGCGCTAGAGGTGGGATCCCTCTCCGAGTCGGAGGGAAAAACCAACCCTGAAGGGTAAACGGATTAAGAAAGAAAGAATCACTCAACCACAAAAAAATGTGTCCGCTCGCTAAAATCGAATATTCGCCACATTCAGGACACACTAATCAGGAGAAACCTATACAGTATTGACCATGAAATGGAAGCATTCATAGTAAGTGGCTTGTAGACATCACCGAGATCTAACTTTTAGATCGATGCATAACACATAAATAAGAAATAGCGCAGGAAATTTGTTCTACTAGAAGCCATCTTTCCGATAGCAATTTGTAGCAATTTGAATTAATTAGCATAGGCCAAGTAGGGACCCGAAGTTTCACCAAGCGGAACCCGTTCATAACATACCTCAGCCCTAAGTAGAGGTTATGTGACTTGCTCCGACAATAGGTTGTAGAGGCGCTGTATATTACTAGAAGGTTTAAATTGTAGTGGCTTGAATCCACCCAGCGCTACACTAATTTTTATCGTTAACTAGAACAACTTCTAAGCACAGTCACTTTTTGGAATACACTAACTACATTAATTTTTTGCTACGGGCTTTACGTCGCAGACAGGTCTTATGGCGACGATGGGATAGGAAAGGCCTAGGAGTTGGAAGGAAGTGGCCGTGGCCTTAATTAAGCCCCAGCATTTGCCTGGTGTGAAAATGGAAAACCACGGAAAACCATCGTCAGGGCTGCCGATAGTGGGATTCGAACCTACTATCTCCCGGATGCAAGCTCACAGCCGCGCGCCTCTACACGCACGACCAACTCGCCCGGTACTAACTACATTAACGGGGAACAGTTATAGTAATTCCCTTATTTAGTTTCATTTCTCTGCATAGCAGTACGCTTCATTAATAACCTAATAACCTAGGTAAGATGATATGCGTAGAGAGAAGGCGTATTATTTCTTTTTATGTTTGGTATTATTTATTTGCGTTTAATTAGACAAGTTATTTTATTGTTTAATGCATGAAGCATGTTAGTTCATCGCTACAGTAAGCATAACTTAAATAGCCTCGTCTTTGATTCATTTGAATGGAGACAATATATATTACTAGGCTTGCTGTATTTCAATAGAAGTTTCTCGATTTGTGGATTGGACAGTGAATTAATGGTTCAGCCTGCAACAAAGTCGGATAGTGAAACATGTAAAACAAGAGGTTATTTCTGTCCTACGTCGGATTCGGCGAATGTATTACTTTGCTATTAATTGTAACACGAGTATTGTTCATTAGACGACCGGGCTGTCACTCAGGTGATGGCCTACTTGGTACATTCGATTCTGGCTCAGTCCGGTGGTATTTGAAAGTGCTCAAGTACGTCAGCC
Organism: Anabrus simplex; assembly: GCF_040414725.1. Taxonomy (NCBI): domain Eukaryota; kingdom Metazoa; phylum Arthropoda; class Insecta; order Orthoptera; family Tettigoniidae; genus Anabrus; species Anabrus simplex. Next base: position 100,516,434 of record NC_090268.1, read on the forward strand.
TCGTGTCGGTAGATTTACGGACACATAAAAGAACTACTGCGGGACTAAATTCCGCCGCCTCGGCGTCTCTGAAAGCCGTAAAACGTAGTTAGTGGGACGTAAATCCAATAACATTATTATGTTTTTTAGACGCGGCATCCCGAATCTAAAGAATCTGTTTCCAGTCACTCCTAGTCAGCTCCACCCAGCTGATATATGTACTGTACAATCTGACCTCTGTCAACTACAGGTTTTAGTGTCAACCACTTCATTTTAGTAGTGAACTCAAAATTAGTTTTTTTTCATTCCTGTTATTTCGTAAAATTGGAACTCCGCTAATTAGCAGAAAATACAGAGGAGATGTGAAAGATAGAGAGGAAATAATAATAATAATAATAATAATAATAATAATAATAATAATAATATTTTAAGAATTGTTGAATAATAGCTGGGCAACTCCACCAGTTACTTGATGACTACACAGAATGATTTTGCGTATGCAGTGTAGAAATATACCGGTAGTTCTCTTTTAAAGTTACATAGAACACTTTGCATTAAAAAAAGAGATTTTTGTCAACATGAATAGAGTTCACGCTCTATAAGTCTATTTTACAAATACAAACAGTATATGAATATAACAGAATATCAAGGTGTCATTCTTCTGTATAAGGAAACTAAAATATTAAATGGTATGAAACCTTAGTCATCTACACAGGCTGTTGTGGAGGTAAGTACAAAAACTTTACAGAGGGTACGAATGAATGCCCGAAGTTCGTAATATAATTCAATTTAGGGAGTGGTTTGAACGAGGGAGGAGCTTGAAGTACAGTTCGATGTTTGTAAGGTACGTAGTAGTTTCGTTTGCTCCTCGGCTTATACACCCGCCGTACTATGCTTCAGGCAACATACATACGTAATGTGTTAGAAGCACTTCTGCATTGCAGCTGTACACGCGTTCAAGAAACGATCGTTTTCACTCTGGAAAATACTGTATTGTGATGTGTGTCAGCAAATCTGTAAGTCGTTCATCATTAAATACTACCTGAGCAACAAACATCAAGTTTCAACTTTATTTTTAACAGGACATTATTTGATGCCATATGTATTTAGAGCTCTACCAATAACCCGAAGAAGAAATATTTGTACTTATTTCTCAAACACCCTGTATATAAACGTGCATGCTGTAATAACCTTTGATTAGCACTGTACCGGGAGGTACACCCCAACGCCGCGCATTTAAATCTAGCGCCTAAATGAACTCCTCTATTGGTGAAACAGTGAAACTGAAACTACACCAACTTAGAAATTTACTCAGAAGATGTCACCACTAAAATATGATGTAATTTTATTATTGTGAAGTTACTTGAACTGACTGTATTTCTGCTAGTTTTGTTTGCTATCCATCAAGAAGTTTGGACATTCTTCCACAGATGTCACTACTAAAAACTATCAAGCACCCTGGTGCGAAGTATAAGAACTTATAATTCAAAGAAGTTTTGTATTCATAAGTATTTTTGTACAGATTGTTCATTTATTTTTTGGTCGGCAATATTTCCTTTTTATTTCCGCCTGTTTTGAATCTAGCCAATACCTAATTTCTGTACTTAATTTTCTACCAATCACAGAATTCTTCTTCGATTTTGAGTGTAACTTTTAAATTGACCAATAAACGTGACAGGGTGGGGCTAGTATAGTCTTGAATGATTGCAAACTTTCCCCTAGGGTGTATAAACTGCGGATTTTCTTGTTTCTGGGTCAATTGATCGTCATCTTACTATACTGAAATTCAAGTTAAGAGCTTAGGAAAAGTATCCTTCCGCATGTGAGCACGTCCCCTGTTCCCCCTTCCCGTCTCGTCACGGTTCTCCATCTCCGCCATAACCAGCTTATCATTAACGCCGTGCGTCCATCTGACAAGTACAGTACTTCATTCTGAAATAGTGAAGCATCAAACGAAATCACTGCCTTTCACATAGCTGTACTTTGATTACGTACCATACCTATTTATTCCTTCATTGATCATATAAAACCTACAGATTACTGACGAATTCCGAGGCAAGAGAAGCAAGAATTATTTTTGTTTCATAATGCGATTTGTGTGAGGCACATGGAGACTTACAACATACGTATACGATTCCGCTCTCTTGCAACGACTGTCAGTGGCAGTTTATCATAGTTAAAAAAGCTTAAAAACCCACCGGTGAGTGGGATTGCAAAATACAATGCTTCCAGGAATGTTGTAAATATTATAGTCTCGTCATTCGGAAGGTAAAAACGAACTCATGATCCTCTCATGACAACATTTCTGTAGGTAGAGTGCGGTTGCGAATATAAAGTAAAGTACACATTATTATTATTATTATTATTATTATTATCATCATCATCGAATACGCCAAAGATCCTATTCTCATACCGTGTTAAGGCCCTTCCTGTTTTATTTACGGCGAGTGCTGAGCTGACACATCATTCTTTCCCTGGAGACTTGGATTTTCCATTCCAAGCGAGCGGCGTAAACACTGTACACAGAAACGCGAATCAGCTGCGCGGACTTTTTCACGTCTTCCACAGTCCACAGTGGATTCTAATCTCGTAGGCTACTGTAAACGTTTAAAACAATTTGGTTTGGATATTCTACTTTATTTTCCTCTACTTTTGTTAGCTTTAAAGTATTTCACAGGGAACTCAAGCGTCAGAGCTTGCTCACAGCTGGCAGCCATTATGAATACTGAACAGTGAACACGCTGTTGCAGCCAGTAGCCCAGTATTGCCAACAGTTTTCTTGGATCCATCTTCAACGTTCCACCTATTATGCGAACTTATCAACAGTGGAATGAACTCGAACAAACTTACTAAGTACACAGTGCAATAAGATATCAATATCACATTAAATTATTATTATTTTGCTACATACACCACTGAGAATAATAACTATTCACAGCCATCTACGTATGAAATATAAGAGTTGGTAACGAACCCGAATAACATACAACCTGTGACATATTTTCCATATTTACACAGGGCAAAAATTTTAATTCATCAAGTCAGTTCACCAGAATATCTAACCAAACTGAAGGAAGCTCCTGACTTCAGGAACAAGTAACAAACTAGGGAACTATTTGGCGCTGCGGAAGCCTTTTCACCGACCAGAAGTCTGACTAACATCAAAGGGACCGCTAAGGTCTTAAGTTGACTCTCAGTATAAGTGTGCGTGTCAATGCAGGAGGCAGGCGGCCTCTTTCATCAGGCAGCACTACATCGATAAGGTAATGGCCACATAACATCTTTCTTTCTTGCTAGCTCCGCAGTTTAACCCGAGGGAAGGGTCCGAAACGTTAACTATGTAACCTTCTTTTCTAAAATGTAACTTCTGCCGGCTAATGTAAAACGGTTCATAAAATCTTCGACTGTAAATCGGGGATAGAGAGTGATGTACCCTCTCGAGCTCCCCTTTATCTTGGTTTGAGGTGACTACATTTTTATAACTGTTTTTCATTCTGTAATGTGGTAAATTACTTTCCATACGAGTCACCTCAGCAGTTTGGGAATAGCCCCTGTTTCACCGGCCTAGTGCCCTTTAGGTTTTTAAGTTTTCACTATCTTGGAGCACTGTATGCCTCCATTCAGTTTGTGTTTCGGGCCATTTACTTAACCTGTTCTTTCCGCAAAGGCCCTATAGGTTGGGTACGAGATACCCCTGTTTCAATTTGTAAGTTGGGCCATGGAAAGCCAAAGAGTGTAAGATTGTTTTGGTGTTGCCTTGAGTAGGCTTGAGAAACTGAGAGCACGTTAGCTCCTTTTCAAGTGTTGTAAAAGGTGCCTCTGGGAGGCTTGATATTGTAATTTTGAGAGCAAGTGCTCTTTGAATTAGGGGATTTCTGCCCTTGTATAATTTTGTGCTCTTTTGTAAATTTGAGCTAGGAGCTCAGGAAAAGTAAGGTGAGGGCTTGAAGCCCACGATCTGTTAATGCCACTAATTTTGTCCTTCCTAGACTTGTTTAATTTTTGCTATTTGTACCTGTAAAAATGGTCAAGGTTTTGAAAATATAACCTTCAGTTTAAATTTTAAATTCAATTCTTGACATTGTAGTTAGATCCATTCACCCCGGCACCTTCTTTCACCTCTGTGTTCCACGGGATACCCCGCAACAAGCACAAACGAGGAAACAGCCGGATTCCTGTTCAGAATCACTCATTTTGCGGACAGTCTATATTACAATGATAGGTGTGTAGTGATGTTCTAATGTCGTAACTGATAAGTAGATAATGGTAAGTAAAAAACATCGGGATTTGAACACGGGGCGCAAAAGCATGAAGCCGCTGCGCCACCGTACGAGATGACCTTGTTACGCTCTAGAAGGCATGTAAAGCACGTCGTCATTTTCTTGGAAACGATGGAGTGTCCAAAGATAAGGCGAAACATTATTCGCTTATTTCGGATCCTCTTTCAATAAGCGACGTTTCTGGGAAACACTTGGCGGGTTCCCCTCGTAAGACTTGGCTTAAATATCTGAAGGTAGAGGAAGAAGGTACCGTAGAAGCGTTCACGTGGACGATTAAAATACCAAAAGCCGTAACGCTTGTCATAAAACCTGTCCTTAGGGATCTTGCCCGTCCAGAATGGTTGAAAATGTGTTTGAAGGGAAGCGCGCAAAATTCCACCGAATGTTTCGACAACATTGTGTGATCGAGAATTCCCAAAATTGTATTTGTTATTTATTAGCATTACAGTTAGTACTTTTGATGTTGTATTGGCGTTTAACAATGGTTACACTTCAAGACTACAGGTCTTGGAGGACCTTGGAATACCACTAGCATTCAGAGTGTGAAAGAGTTGGACGAAGTGAGAATTTTCAAGGAGGAAATCTCAGCGTCAGAAATTACCAATAATCCTCAATCTAGGAAAAGAAGAGAAGTAATGCTTCAACAAGATAGAAAAGAAGGTGAGGAATGCCAGCCAGGAGTGTTTTAGAATATTTATTGTGCATAAAGTAAGATTAGTTGGGAATTTTTCACTTTAAACTCAATTTACCCGAAACATCCCCATATTCATTAATTAATTAATTAATTAATTAATTAATTAATTAATTAATTAATTAATTAATTAATTAATTAATTAATTAATTAATTAATTAATTAATTCATTCATTCATTCATTGTTGGCGTCAGGAAGGGCATCCGGCCGTAAAACAGGGCCAAATGCCCATATGTATGACACAGTTTGCACCCGTGACCCCACAGGTGTGGGAAAAGTGGTTAGAAGAATCCAATTTACTCGAAAATACATTTTTGTGCATAAATACCCCGTTATCTAAGAAACCACTGGTTATATCTCAAATAAATTTTCACCATACTATATGCATATAATAGAACTGTAATACGGTGGATCCTCTGCAAGCAAATTTCCTTCAGCAGTCAAACTTTTTTAGAAAACGGAGCTCCTATTAAAAATCCACAGTATTTTCTCCTATAAATACTTGTAAGTGATTGAGGATCAGTGTATTGAAGACAAATGAATAAACATCCTGTAAAAATGAGATCTCAACATCCGACAGATCCTGAGAACATGAGGAATTTATATCGCCGTCTTATCATTGGTGACATAGGGCTTTACGACTCCCCTTAAATAACTGCGTCCAATAACAGGAAGATTTGATTACATTTCTATTTCCCCTCAATAATAGTGGATAACATTTCTGGGAATTGACGTTCTTATAACAAGACTCCTTTTACATCAAAGAAGTAAACTTAAACCTCCGATACAAAGAAACGGGAAACAAGCGAGGAATCGAAGAGAAAAATAAATGCAAGATCAAAGAAATACAATAAAGGAGCTTGAATGTAGAGGTTGATTCGTAAACCGATATCAATACGATCCGAGGCAATATGTGTAGCAAAATCTTTAATGTATTCACTCGAGCAGTTAAGGGACTTCATATAACCACAATTCCTTTCGTTATCGACAGCGTGTGGATATTTATAAAATGTGTTTGTAATTCTGTTTATAATTCTTTAAAAATGGGAAGTAACATTGGTTGGTTCTAATGCAATGTCTTTCTATACATAACTTCATATCTTTCCTTTCTTCCTAGAACTCAGAGAAATAGAGTAGGGGAAGCATTCTCTGATGATCTCGTAATAATTACCCATAATACTGGCGTCGCTCTGTTTCAGTTTGCATATTACTTCTACTTCTTTTTTCTTACAAGTTGCTTATGTCACACCGACGCAGATAGGTCTTATGGCGACGATGGGATAGGAAAGGGCTAGGAGTGGGAATAAATCGGCCGTGGCCTTAAAGGTACAGCCCCAGCATTCACCTGGTGTGAAAATGGGAAACTACAGAAAACCATCTTCAGAACTGCCGACGGTAGGGTTCGAACCCACCATTTCCCGAATGCAAGGTCACAGCTGCGTGCCCATAACCGCAAGGCCAACTCACTTGGTTTGTTCAAAATTAATAATCATTTACTACATTATTAGAATAAGGATAACAAGCTTTAGATGAATGGTCAGCGTACTGACCTTCGGTTCAGAGGGCCCAGGATTTGATTCCGGTTGCGGATTTTAATTGCGTTTGGTTAATTCCTTTAGTTGTAACACTCGTCTTCAATTACATACATGGTAAATCACCACATGAAGTAGTGATACACCCCTCCATTAAGGGTTAGCGTCAACTACGCTATATCCACTTTAGATGCCGACTCATGAACTCAGAAAATGCTAAAAATAAGAAAAAAGGAGAAAGATTGACAAGAGGATGTTCAAGAGAGTGCCCAGTACAATAAAGAAGAAGCGAAATTTGATTCGATGAATCCCGATACCTCGTATTTACCGAGTTCTCTTTCATTCAACGAATGGATGTTCGTATTTATACGCGTATGTTATCAATAAACAGATAGTAGCCTATTTGAAGTTAGCAGAATTTTTAAGTTTCATCCCCCAAGTTGTTCTTGAATGTTCTACACGTAACAACTTGCTTGTTAACCAGCAAGTCAATGGTCATATAATGGAACACAAGTCTGCCTTGACCCAGTTGCAAGAAGCAGCGTTTGCCTGACTAGAACGAAGAAATCGGTCAGTTTCAAAGGCGCAGTGATTTAAGTCCTGACTCAGATGTAAATGGAGAGAAGTTATGTATTGCGATCCCATGGATTATAGTTCTGACATAGAACTATTCGTACTCTTACAAAATGCACATAATTGGAGTAAAATATGGAAAAATATGAAAACTACCTTCAATTCATTTAAGTTAACATTAATATCTATATCATGTCAAGACGAGTTCCATTCTTGACAAATCATGGAGGGGAAAGGAAATGACTTCCTGAGTTTCGCCAATTTCCTCTAATCGGGGTCCAGATAAAAATACAGTGTGTCCGTCGAGCTTCGAAGCAAGTAACTTTGTAGTTTTACGTGATTTATGATATCGTGATTGTTATTTTAGGAGGAATCAAGGAACTGTGACGTTACTTTTCATTTACATAGCTTAGAATTCGAATTACAGCCACTTCAATGGGAAACCAGGGGTGGAGCCGTAGCAACAGGTAGGAGAGAACTGTAAGATGATGATAATGATTATGATGATATCAAAACATATGAACGTGATTTTTCATTTTTAAATCCTCAGAGATTTGAACTGTGGTCTGTATGGTAAGAAACCAGTGACGCTGTCATTCGATCATTACGACCGCCTAAGATCAACAATTACGTACACACTGCATAATTATGCAGCTGAACTCGTTTAAGATGAGAAGTGGTTCAATTTTCAAGCCGCAGTGACATGCAGCGGCATTCGTTAAGAGATTCCACACACTCCTTCTAAACAAATATTGAAATAACTATCATATAGCGTATTCTGGAGCATTATCTCAATTTCTAGTCCAAATATTATGTAGGTTAGGTTTAATTAATGATTTGCTTTATTAGATAACATATCAAGTAAACATCTTCGATCTGGAATTTATGTTCCACACCTTCACTGTAAATAAGGGTGATAGTTAAGATCGTCCATACGATTAAGTTCAAATCTATATAAGGTTTGTATGTACAATTCGAAGTTTTTCCTCATACTTCGTGGGTTTTTTAAAAGTCTCGGATTAGCTATTCAAAAAAGTCGAAAATAGGTCGATCTACTTGTTTGCTACGTCACAGAAACACGGCTCCACGTAAGTTCAAGGATGACCGGGTTATGCACAAGGGTATATCTTGTATGACGTAGCAGTATTAAGGGGACCACACTGAGTAGTGTGTCTCTGAAGCCAAGCTCTGCATTCGGGAGGTGAGTAGGTGTCCTGAGAATGGTCTCCTGTAGTTTCACAATTCTCACTTCAGGCAAACTCAGGGACAGCATAGGACAAAGCTGATCCCTTCTCACCCTTCACCTCACCTCAAATCGCCAATACACATCGTCTGGCCAGAGAGGGGCATCACCCTCCAAGTGGCCCGCCCTACCCCTTTAGGGTAGGAAACTAAGAAAAAGAGAGCCCGAACAAGAACAAATTTCTCCTGTAATATTAGCTGTTTCAAAATTATATAAGAAACGTTGAGCGACATATAATTTTCAATATTTTATGTTCCATAAATTTCTACCACACGAGGACAAATAGCGGAAATACCAGCGATTATTATGTATTTCACAAATTTACAAATATCTCCAAAAATATTTCGTTCTATCTAAACAGTGTGAATAAAATGCAGTTTCCAATCTTTTATATCACATTTTATCATACGAGCTAATATAAAGGACTTTTTTCACGAAATTTTAATTCTATGTCCATCAACGGCGAACACCGCTGACAGAAATATTATTCAATGGTCATAGTAAAGAGTTCACTGGCTATAGTGCTGATTGCCGTCGTGATTACCTTGATAATGTGGAAACTCGGGTGATCGTCAGCCCCTAATATTTATGCAGTCCGGGCATTACCACGCAGGTCCCAGTATTGTAAAGGTGGAATTATAAATTTAAATTTTCACAAGTTGATCGCTGATGCCTTAAGTGAATGTACTGTACATGGACTTGCGCCCAACGGATCCTTCACCCGGGTAGATATGATTGTCATTCGAACCTGTTCGACTCCTTTTTTTATAGCTGACCCTTCAGTTAGAACTGAGGCCTCTGAAACTCAACCAACGGGTGTTCATAAAGAGACGTGCGACGTCTACAAACCCACAATTTCATACTATAGGGAAAAATATTAGTTAATATCCATAGAAATAATGGGGTTCATGGTCGGAGCTAGAGGCACAACAACTACCATATTTGCACAGTTCTGTAAAGGGTCGTACATAAAATACGTTCGCAAAAAATGCCATCCCCTCATTGTAACACGATGTTACATTTCTTAATACCCCCTGCCCCCCAAAGTGAACGTCCAAAATAAACTAGCCCTCCCGCTCTCTGGGAAAACGTAACAATCAATACAAAGGACTGAGAGGTTGTGCAAACTTCATAACAAAACCTGAGAGCATTCTAAGCACATAACCTTAATGCTGGTTTCGGTATGCGTTCGGAAAACTTCTTACCAAACTGTTAGGTTATGAAATTAATTGTAACTGTGAGGTTTTATAAAGGAAATGTATAACACAAAATGATGTAAATTTCCTCATAGAGGAAACTGTGGAGATAAATGTGCATCCATCTTATTCTTCATAATTTATTACCATTATAATTTACATTTGTCTCAAAACTGGTCATTCTGTTTTCCAACGCGAACAACTAAAGAAGAAAAAGAAATCAGACTTGTTTACGTTTAGCCGGAATAAAACAAAATAAACAGAACCCAACACAGGTCATTATTTGTCCTCTCTGGTATAAAGATAATTACAGACAGAAGAAAAACGATATTATTTATATGAATAGGCCGAGCGAGTTGGACATGCGGTTAGGGGCGTCCAGCTGTGAGCATGGTTCCGGGAGACAGAGGGTTCGAACCCCACTCCTAGAGCTGGGAGTGGGAAGGAACCGTTCGTGGCCTTAATTATGGTACAGCTCCAGCATTTTCCTGGTGTGAAAATGGGAAACGACGGAAAGTCATCTTCAAGGCTGCCGACAGTGGGATTCGAACCCACTATCTCCCGAATACTAGATACAGGCCGCAATCCTAGCCCTTTCCTGTCCCTTTGCCGCCATACGAACTATGTATGTTGGTGTGACGTAAAGCCAATTGTGTTTATAAATAGAGAGACTCAGTGCAATCTAGCGGGTGGGGCCGTCAGGACGATATCCCAATCCCCCTTTGGAGATATTGAGACGAGTACCAAAAGTATTATCCCAACGAATCAAGCAAATCCAAACAGGCCAACAAGACTTGGGAGAAATGGAAGGTGAAAGCTTCCACTGTTCGAAATCTCAATATAGCGGGATGGTGTATTCAGCTCTGTGTCTAATAATCACTTCCTTCGTAACCTCTCCAGGAGTGGAAATCTCGTTTTTAACTTTTTAGACTTATTTATTTATTCGTGACAGAAGTAAAAAATATGAAACATGAAAACATAAAAAAGGTAAACATGAAATGGACACAGGTACACAAATATGTGTTCATTAAGTGACTGCAAACAGTTCCCGCCCAACACTTGAGTTAATTTGAGTCAAATCACTCATTGTACATCTGGATGGGCACAACGGATAATATAAGAAATGTTGTGCTGTTTAAAATTTGCCACAATCACATAGAAAAGCTGTCTTGTTCGGAAAATATCACTTTTATAAGTTGTCCCTGGTTCTTGTAACTTGAGCTCGCAGCTTGTTCAGGAACTTCCAGATTGACCAGTTCTCTGTATGGCCGGGAGGTAGAGATTCTTTCGGTTCCATCCATTCAGACAAATTAGTGGTTCTCTCCTTGCACATGGCAACTCGTGCCTTTGAAACTGTTCCTTGTAACGGGTGAATAGTTGTTAGGAAGCTCTTTCTAGATTTTAATCTCCTTTCAGCAGGTTGATATTCGTAGTAGGCGTGAGGCCATAGTAGATTTTCTCCTTTGGTTGTTGGCAGCCAATTCTCTTCTATCAGATGGAGAAATCCCAGCCAGATAGTTCACTTTATTGATGGGAGTTGCCCTCAAACAACCTGAAATAATCCTGTAACTCTTGTTTAAGGTAACATCAACTTGCATAGATAAGGAATCCAGTATTTTCTTCAATGTGCATTCGCTACTCTTGAGGTAGGCGCTGTTAATTCCAACCATTCGAACTCTGAACGGAAACAGCTTATTCGCCCATCCTTCACGCTATCTGAGAGTGAAGTGGACTCAGTCGCTGACTGCAATCTTGTAAAACTGTGCTCTAATAAGCTGAACGATTGCTGCGAGAAGTAACCCCCCGCTCGAACATCACCATTACGGAAATGTACCCGTGCAGAGTGCTGCCGTTGGTAATGGATTTCCCTCGCACAACAAACGCTAGGCCTCGCTTACGACTATTAGACGAAATGAAAGGGAAGATTAGATACGAAACGAAATATTAACTTTTTACCGAGGGCTTGCAACCTTGAGCTACATTTTTCATCACACAGCGTCCGCGCTTTCACTCACGTTTCGTAATTTAGTTGCGCTGTAATTTGAGATACAGACAGAAAGAGAGCCCTAAGATATAGGAAGTTATCAATATGTAGTCACCTCGAACACAAACACAATTGTTTATATATTAACCAGGTGTTGTACACGTTGTCGATGGGACATTATTATATTTATTATGATTATATTTTTGTCAACCCCTTAAGCTGTTTTTGAGAATCTGAAGGACGTAGGTTGGCAGTACCGGTGATTGGGAATTAGAGTGGGGGAAGGGGGGGGGCAACAATTACAAAATGGTAACTTGTTTGATGTTCTCTGAAGGAATTTCGACAGAGAGGTAAAGGTTTATAGTTTACCAACTTAAGTGCGATAATACTAGTTTTTTGAGATTTTGATTCAATAAATACTGTACATACATATATTCCGTTTATTTTGGAAAGACCTCCTGTATTTACAGGCTGCCGCTAACAACAAGGTTAAAACATATAATTTCTTACATATCTCTTAATTAAAGAAAGTGATTAATTATAAAGGAACAGTATAATTAGTGCGGCATTTCAGAGCTGAAGCTGTAGAGGTGGTGTCTCAGGATCTTGATGGAGTCTCGGAGGAGGAGGGTCGCTCCCGACTCTCCGCGTGAGAATCCCTCGAAGCGACACCAAGTGGATGAAAAACTTTCACCAAAGAAACAATATTATAGATGTATTGAAATTAAACAGCAGAAGTATGGCGTGATTATACAATTAAAAATCATTCAGTATTTGACTACTCACTAAGAAACTAACAGGCACTAAAGAGACTGACAGACTGACGAATGCCCGTGGCAAGGGGCCAGTGTCCATGACCTTGGCCAAAAAGGGTACCCCTGCTACCCTTCCTCACAGCACATGCAAAGTGTCCACTACTTTCTGTGGCGTTAAAGAAATTGGTTAGCCGCGACGAACGACATTTTTGGAGTACTTCCGCTAATAATTTTGTTAATTATTAAATGAAATTAGCAGATAAAACGACAGGGGTTGCTCAAATTGTTTATTTGAATAATTCCCATAATTCCTAGTTTCAGCCGGATACAATGGAATAAAAATCTAATGTTTTCTCCACAAAGTGGGGAGGGGTGTCGAGCGGGGGAGGCAGCGCCCCCCCCCCCCCATTATTGCCACTACTGTAGGTTGGTATGTCTCTTTCTGTCAGCGGCTTGCCGTGACGTACTGGCATCCTGGCTCTTGCTGCCCATTTGATCTCTTCCTTCTGCTACAAAAACCACGTATCACGATAATATTTAGAAAGTAGAGACAGATGTTCAAAGCCTTTAAAATGTTGCCAAGGGGATCTCCATAACGTAAATAATTGGACTTACACCATCACTAGACAACTAGGAATGCATTTCTAAACACAAAACTTTGTAATATGGACATTAAAACAAGAATGCCTCTATGGATCGGAAAAACTAGTTTTTTTTTAACAAACAGACATCGTAAAAGTTCATAAGAAGAAATGGACAATCACGATAAAAGTCCTAGACCAGGAACTCACAAACACTACAGACTCAGAAACAACTTCATTCATTTACCACCGATCTGAATTTAGGGCTGTCACCCAGATGGCACATTCCCTGTCAGTTATTTCCAAGAAGTTGGAAATCATCGAACATCGCCCTTGGTAAATTATGAAAATCCCTAATTCCTCTTCCTGCAAAGGAATATTTGCCCCAATGTATCCTCTTGAATTTCTATTTCATATTACAATGGTTCTAATTCATTCCGCTTCACACACACACACACACACACACACACACACACACACACACACACACAATCTCAGAAACACGCAATAATGAATACATTCCTCCACATATGATTGGCGCCAGGAAGGACACCGCCCGTGAAAGAGGCTCACCAGGGTGCGGAAAAGGTGGTGGAAGGAGATAAAATAATAATAATAATTGTTACCGTGTTTTTGTGGTAGTTATGCGTGAAAGAAGGTGCGGGGTGGTGAACAGGTCTCAAGCTACGAAAGTAAAATTAATTTAAAATTTAACAAGGTTATATTATCTTTTCAAAATAAAGAAATAACAAGCATGGCAGGTACAGAGTAGCAAGTCACAAATGTAGTTAGAATATTTACAGGATCCGGGCTTCGCGCCCTGACTTTACAATGCTTGGGCAATCAGCCCAACCTTACTTCAAAATAAGTATTAACAGAGGGGCAGAAAACCCCATTCATGCTCAGGAGCACTTGCTCCAAATTACACCGAAAAGCCTCCACGAGGCATCCAACACTCAATTTTCGAAAAAGAGCCACTCGCTCTCAATTTTAAGCCTCTCAAAGGCCACACCAAACTCCACCTTCAAGTTGTCCTCTCTGGACATAGACACAGGGGTAAAATACCCAACCTACTGAGGTCTATTAAATGAAAAAGGGTAATTACTTGACCTCTAAAATAACAATTTGAGAGGAGGCGATCTGCACTCCTAATACACTTGTTTTTAAAACCTAATCTGGCTCTAGGCCACTAATGCAAGGGCTAATCCCATACTACAGAGGTGACTTTAGAAAAGAACAATTTGTTTTACGTTAACTAAGAATAGGTTGAGAAAAATAAGTTCACCTCAAAACAATATGATTGGGAGCTCGAGAGGGTTAAGCACTCTCTATCCCGATATGCAGTTTAAAAGATGGAATAGATACAAGTTCCTTTACATTTTAAAGAAGGTTACATAATGGAAAAACTTCGGACCCGCCCCGAGAGTTAAACTGCTGAGCAAGCAAGAAAAGAAGTAATTAATCGGCCATTACCTGGTTGTTGACCGCTGCCGGAGAAAGAGGCGCTTCCCGCCCCCTGCTATGTACTTTACACACTGAAAGATGGAACAGAAGTGGCCCGGAGACCCTAAAATCAGCAGTTTATATTCTCTCGCGGAAGGTTCGAGGCGTTAGGGGAATGAAAACACCCTCCCACAAACTCTTGAAATAAAAATTTCTCCAAAAAATAGTTCTTTCACTCCGCACTAGGGTGCACTATTGTTGATCTTCAGTAGTGTCCTCTAGAAGAGAAAGTTCACACTTCTTACTACAAGCAAAACAAAAATATGTCGAAAATGACACAGTTCAAAAAAACTAAAATTTCCAGGTAGTGACATCTTCTGAGAAACTTGAAAATTAATACCGTCAATAAAGTTCAGACTTCCTCCAGCAGAGGAGTTTCAATTGGCGCACATTTTAAATTAGCGGCGTGGAGGTGTACCGCCCGGTACAATAATAATAATAATAATAATAATAATAATAATAATAATAATAATAATAATAATAATAATAATAATAATAATAATATATTATATATAATGAAAATCCGCAGTCTGTTTCCAGTCATCCGACCGGGTCAGGAATGGAATTAATGAAGCCCCCATCTAGCGGCGAGGATGGGAATTGTGTCGGCTGCCGAAGCCTGTTGCACTCCTCTGGGGCAATGATTAATGAATGACCTGATGGAATGAAGTGATAATGGAGAATTTTGCTGGAATGAAAGATGACAGGAAAAACCGGAGTACCCGGAGAAAAACCTGTCCGGCCTCCGCTTGTCCAGCACAAATTTCACATGGAGTGACCGGGATTCGAACCATGGAACCCAGCGGTGAGAGGCCGGGGCGATGTCGCCTGAGCCACGGCAGCTCTATTACATTATATACAATATGAATACAAATATAATAAAACCAAACCAAATCCCATGGCACTAGAGCCCTTGAAAGGCCTTGGCCTGCCAAGCGACCGCTGCTCAGCCCGAAGGCCTTCAGATTACGAGGTGTCGTGTGGTCAGCAAGACGAATCCTCTCGGCCGTTATTCTTGGCTTTCTAGACCGGGGCCGCTATCTCATCGTCGATAGCTCCTCAATTCTAATCACGTAGGCTGAGTGGACCTCGAACCAGCCCTCAGGTCCAGGTAAAAATCCCTGACCTTGCCGGGAATCGAACCCGGGGCCTCCGGGTAAGAGGCAGGCACTCTACTCCTACACCACGGGGCCGGCAATAAAAATATAACATAAATATAAAATGTAAGTATAATAATAATAATAATAATAATAATAATAATAATAATAATAATAATAATAATAATAATAATAATGATAATAATTGTTTTTTAATGTACCGAAGTTGTCAACACTTCACCTGGTTCATCCTCTAATGTAATCTGCCTATCACATGCCTGTAACTAAGTTCTCTAGCCACTCAAACCCGCGGGTATGAAAATCTAGCCTATCAGTGCTCTGGATTTTAATTTTACCTGGAACTTTTCCCAGCGAAGCTATTTAAGGCCATCTTGTCTGATTTGCTCCGGTAGAATAACATTCACAGTATCCCCTGCTTGTCGAAAGAGGGCGACATTAAAGGGCTCTGATCTTGAGAGCGTGAGTTGGCGACTACGGGGCCCTTAGCTGAGTCCTGGCATTGTTTCCACTTACTTGTGGCAGGTTCCTCACTTTCATGGTTGCCTAGTTGTACTTCCTTTTAAAACAATAATCACCAACAACACCACCTCGCCAAACCTATGTGGGGAGACGTGTATCTTTGGCGGTTCATAGTGCGATACGTTAAATGAAGGTGTGTATCGAGATAAACACGAACATCCACAGTTCGAGCCAGAACAATCCCCGATCTCACTGAGAATCAGCCCTGGGACCCTCTGAGCCAAGGAGCCGAACCTCTAGTGGTCGTATATTCCAACCACCAACTTGGGGTATCGGGAATGGTGTACAGCCGCGCAATTTATGCCATCTTATCGCCTGCCTGAATGTGTCACGTTCTTGCCGGAGTGGGCTTTTAACATGTTGGCCTATGCCATAAAAGTAAGTTCAA
The DNA here is from genome assembly GCF_040414725.1 of Anabrus simplex. Lineage (NCBI taxonomy): Eukaryota > Metazoa > Arthropoda > Insecta > Orthoptera > Tettigoniidae > Anabrus > Anabrus simplex. The sequence goes on from NC_090268.1 coordinate 100,532,777, forward strand.
TACTCATGTTATTGGGTTAGAAACTATAGCATTAATCGCCCATTATCATAATACATGCCCTAGATGACCTAATAGCCATCCTGTTCAGTCCAGTGGTGACTTCATCAAGATGAGGTCATACCTCTTATACCTCGTATTTTATCGCGTATCTGGAAGCCGGTATCAATAATCCAGGTGTAGAGTGGGAGTACTTCAGGATATAATTTGGATCTACTTGTCCACATGACAACGATTGAAGGCAAGATGAACTACCTTTTAACGCATTCGGGCTGTGTGGCTCCGGCGGAGGAGTGCTGGCCTTCTCAGCCTATGTTGGTGGGTTCGATGCCGACCCAGTACAGTGGTACTTCAAGCTGCTCAAATGTATACCATCGGTAGATTTACTGGCACGTATAGGAACGCATGCGGGACAAAAATTCTGAGATCTCAAGAGTCTCCGAAAACGTAAACGTGGCTAGTTGGCCGTAAAACCAGTAACATTATTATTATTATTATTATTATTATTATTATTATTATTATTATTATTATTATTATTATTATTATTATTATTATTATTATTACAAAGCAAGCTTAGATCCATTTATGACGAGACATAGCGTTTACATGTCTTATGAATGGGACTAGAACAAATTACTTTAATTGGCCTGCTTGACTCTCATCCTTGGCTAAGCCAATACGAAAGGACTGGCTGAGGTACAGTCTTGCTAGTAAAACCACTTCTTACTCAACCATATCCTGTGAAGAGTGGTTTAAATGTCGCCCGAAGTGTTGCTTGGTAGACTGTTTTGTAATAGTACCTCCGCGCTCAATAAGGAAAGCAACGGGAAACCACATCACTCCTCGTTTTGCTAATATGCCTCTTCAGTGAGAGCTGAAAGTGCAGCTTTTGGGGCTGAAAAATCAACATACAACATTAAGACATTGCTGGCACCAGCTGTGTTTGATTTAGGTGTTAGCAAAGCAACTCTCCGCCCGATTTCTCTTGATTTGCTTCTCGTGTCTGTCAAGAACCCAAGACCCGCTTTAAGATCTGAAACTTGATGTGAATTTAACCTCTGGGACATCAGTAAGAAGAGAAGAGGCTTAGAATTCCACTCTCGGTGTTTCTTGATATTTTTCCTTTTCATTCGTGTTTCCCTCCTCTTGAAGAAGCAGGTGAGGCAGAACCTCGTCGTTTCTTCGCCATTCCTGGCTGTAATACAGGGTTATTCACCTAAGATGTTACACGGAAATCACTTCTAAACAAATAAAGATATCGGCATTCTGGTTTGGTTGTTGGTTTTATTTTTTATTTTTTATTTTTGCTAGTTGCTTTACGTCGCACCGACACAGATAGGTCTTATGGCGACGATGGGACAGGGAAGGGCTAGGAGTGGGAAGCGGCCGTGGCCTTAATTAAGGCACAGCCCCAGCATTTGCCTGGTGTGAAAATGGGAAACCACGGAAAACCATTTTCAGGGCTGCCGACAGTGGGGTTCGAACCTACTATCTAGCTCGGTATTCTGTTTTCATATTCGTAAATGGTACCCAGGGTCTTGTAAATTAACGTGCTACTTATTCTCATGGTGTGATTAATAACCGAGATATTGATACTAACTCCATATTCTTAAATGGAACGGCAGGAATCCATACCGCTGGCCTAAAAGTTCAACTGCGTACAAGTTCAAATATCTAAGTATTTTCAAAATCGGACAGTTATTTTTGAGAAATCAATAAGAACGCATTTGGGTATATGCGTGCCGCATCAGACAGCGTACGGTCGGCCAAGGACGTATTGGCATGCAAGCTGTTTCCTGGCATTGATTCTAGCCACAGAACGGATACCAGGTATGTACTGTAAACTATCGTACACATAATGTGATACCGTAACATACCCTGGGTGTGTAACGTTATTTATGACTGGCGAACATACAACGGGGAAGGGAGATTATTCGGACATTATTCATTTTCTTTTCTAGAAGGACCTCTTCGGGTGTCCTGTATTATGTTCATTTCTCAATTCATACAGTAGTATGTACTGTACACTCAAACCAGTGACAATTATAGCTTTCGTTATGTTCCTTTGAAGTCAAAGTAATTATTTTATTCCTTTTAAAAACATCACACCTCCCTGCCCTGTCATACACACCTTGCAAACCCATCACATGTGTACGATATGCTTACATTCCTGGTATCCATTCTGTGGCTAGAATCATACCCAGAAAACTGCTTGCGCGTCAATATGTCCTTGCCCGACTTCTCGCTGCCTGCTGCGGCATGCAAAACAGCGCATTCTGTTCTTACTGATATGTCAAAAACTAACTGTCCGATTTGAAAAATACTTACATATTTGAACTTGTACGCAGTTGAACGTTTAGACCAGCTGTATGAATTTGTGCTGTTCTATTTAAAAATATGGAGTTAGTAACAATATATCGGTTATTAATCACCCCAAGAGAATAAGTAGCACGTTATTTTAAAAGCTCCTGGGTACCAATTACGAATATGAAAACAGAATGCCGATATCTTTAATGGTTTGGAAGTTATTTCCGCGTAACATCTTTTCTTTTCTATTTGCTTTACGTCGCACCGACATAGATATGTCTTATGGCGACGATGGGATAGGAAAGGCCTAGGAATTGGAAGGAAGCGGCCGTGGCCTTAATTAAGGTACAGCCCCGGCATTTGCCTGGAGTGAAAATGGGAAACTACGGAAAACCATCTTCAGGGTTGCTGACAGTGGGGCTCGAACCCACTATCTCCCGATTACTGGATACTGGCCGCACTTAAGCGACTGCAGCTATCGAGCTCGGTGTGTAACTAGGTGAATAACCCTGTGTATTGGAAGGACTCGAATATGAGGTGGAGGTAAAGTCGAACAGGCATAGTCCGACACCTTGGTTGAATGATCAGAGTCGATTCCCGGCCAGGTTGCGAATTTCAGCCTCGTCTGGTGAATTCCTCTGGCTCGGGGACTAGGCAATTGTGTTTGTCCCAAAACACATCTCATCTACATACAACACACCACACTACACCGAGCGAGCTGGCCATGCGGTTAGAATTACGTAGCTGTGAACTTGCATTCGGGAGATGGTGAGTTCGAATCCCACCGACGGCAAACCTGAAGATGGTTTTCCATGCTTTCCCAGTTTCAAAGCAGGCAATTGCTGGGGTTGTACCTTAGTACTAATTATCAAAGAAATGTGCAAATTTGAACACATTCCTCCACACAGGCTTGGCGTCTGGAAGGGCATCTAGTTATTAATCACGAACTAGTTCAGAGGCATAACACAGTCCGCGTTCGCAATCCACTCTATACCACAACGTGGCAAGGTTAGATATGTGCAGTGGATACATTTATTTATTTATTTATTTATTTATTTATTTATTTATTTATTTATTTATTTATTTATTTATTTACACTGACTGACAGAGCAAATGCAACGCCAAGAAGGAGTGGTCAGAACTTTATGCCAATTGCAGGGTAGACTGACGTCACTGAGGTATGCTCATGATGTGAAATGCGCCGCTGTGCTGCGCACGTAGCGAACGGTAAATGGGACACGGCGTTGGCGAAATGGCCCACTTCGTACCGTGATTTCTCAGCCGACAGTCATTGTAGAACGTGTTGTCGTGTGCCACAGGACACGTGTATAGCTAAGAATGCCAGGCCGCCGTCAACGGAGGCATTTCCAGCAGACAGACGACTTTACGAGGGGTATGGTGATCGGGCTGAGAAGGGCAGGTTGGTCGCTTCGTCAAATCGCAGCCGATACCCATAGGCATGTGTCCACGGTGCAGCGCCTGTGGCGAAGATGGTTGGCGCAGGGACATGTGGCACGTGCGAGGGATCCAGGCGCAGCCCGAGTGACGTCAGCACGCGAGGATCGGCGCATCCGCCGCCAAGCGGTGGCAGCCCCGCACGCCACGTCAACCGCCATTCTTCAGCATGTGCAAGACACCCTGGCTGTTCCAATATCGACCAGAACAATTTCCCGTCGATTAGTTGAAGGAGGCCTGCACTCCCGGCGTCCGCTCAGAAGACTACCATTGACTCCACAGCATAGACGTGCACGCCTGGCATGGTGCCGGGCTAGAGCGACTTGGATGAGGGAATGGCGGAACGTCGTGTTCTCCGATGAGTCACGCTTCTGTTCTGTCAGTGATAGTCACCGCAGACGAGTGTGGCGTCGGCGTGGAGAAAGGTCAAATCCGGCAGTAACTGTGGAGCGCCCTACCGCTAGACAACGCGGCATCATGGTTTAGGGCGCTATTGCGTATGATTCCACGTCACCTCTAGTGCGTATTCAAGGCACGTTAAATGCCCACCGCTACGTGCAGCATGTGCTGCGGCCAGTGGCACTCCCGTACCTTCAGGGGCTGCCCAATGCTCTGTTTCAGCAGGATAATGCCCGCCCACACACTGCTCGCATCTCCCAACAGGCTCTACGAGGTGTACAGATGCTTCCGTGGCCAGCGTACTCTCCGGATCTCTCACCAATCGAACACGTGTGAGATCTCATTGGACGCCGTTTGCAAACTCTGCCCCAGCCTCGTACGGACGACCAACTGTGGCAAATGGTTGACAGAGAATGGAGAACCATCCCTCAGGACACCATCCGCACTCTTATTGACTCTGTACCTCGACGTGTTTCTGCGTGCATCGCCGCTCGCGGTGGTCCTACATCCTACTGAGTCGATGCCGTGCGCATTGTGTAACCTGCATATCGGTTTGAAATAAACATCAATTATTCGTCCGTGCCGTCTCTGTTTTTCCCCAACTTTCATCCCTTTCGTACCACTCCTTCTTGGTGTTGCATTTGCTCTGTCAGTCAGTGTATTTATTTATTTATTTAACCGTGTCAGACAGAGTTGGTCGGGTACAGTATGTATGTAATTTTCTCATTCTTCCCCTTAAATATTCTATCGCTCCTACTGCTGCATCCATGGATTTTTCTGAAAAGAGCTAATTTTCCACAATTCTTGACCTGGTGTCTGTCAAATTCCCGAGTAGCTGAAGCGGTAGCGACAGCAGTGAATTAGGCGAGGCAGCCTCACGCTGTGCAAGCGACACTATCAGTAGCAGATAAGTTATCGCTCAGTTTAAGATTCAAGGTGAACTACGTACGATGTCACGAGACGTGTTGTGTACACTCCATGTACAGTACTAGCTCAGTATCTGGCAGCCACGCTGTAATGATGTCCACTCCACGAATAAAAAGACATATTTTACTCGGCGATTTTAGAAAAGAACTAATGCAGTGTAAGTGGCAGGTCACTTATTCTCAACGTCAAAATTGGTCGAGAGTAATTTCTCTACGACAGTACTGTAGCTGAGACCCCACACAGAGATATAGAGAAAACGGTATATTAACAGTAATTGTTTCATACCTACGAACTTGCTACTTACACACTTGAATTCATGATCATTTCTATGGATTCCAGACTTAATAATAATAATAATAATAATAATAATAATAATAATAATAATAATAATAATAATAATAATAATAATAATAATAATAAAACCGGGATTACACCTTCTCAGTCCAGTTAAACTGCGCGCTTTCTATAAGGCCATCTATGTCATTGAACTAGAACATATGTGGTGCAAGATACCTGGGGTTGCAACTGTTAGATGTCTCTACCATCAGCCTAAGTGCCCCCTCTGGCGGGATTAAGGACAATTAAATTTTAAGGAAATTCCAATTTTCAGTGTTGGTTAACCTTAGTTTTTGAAGATTGTTTTGTTCATATATCAAAGTTGTCAACACTCCTACTGCTTCCGTCTTCCTTAGTTACCAACCAATCAGACATTTTGTGAATATTTTCTCTAGCCATTTAGAATTGGGGGTGTATACAGGCATTCAGCCTATCTGTAAAGAGTTCTGGAAACTTCCCGTCGTAATGCTATAAAAGCTTGGCGCTTTAAGGCCGTATTGTCATCTTCATTGCTCCAATTCTGCGAGTGCGGCGTCTTATTCGGAGGCAGAGGTCGTAGGTCGGCGTTCAGAAGGCCCAGCTAAACAAGGTAATGGCAGAATTTTCTTAAACATGTGATAGCTCCGGTAGATAACTTGAGGGGAAGGTTTCGAACCTCTTTCACTTTATGTAAAGTTCTAATTTAACGTTCTCAATGTAGATTTTCGGCAAGTTGAGGACTCCGTTTAAATCCCGGCTGGGAAATATGTAAATTAAGGGAACAAAGTGTGATTACCTTCTGTTGATTCCCATTCAACTTGGTATAGGGTGACTAAAATTTTCGAAACCTCTAAATTCTTAACACAGTTTTAGCATTTAATATTTCTCGTTTATTCATCCCTCTCTAGAATAGGCTTAGCCTCTGCAACTTCGGGCCATAAGCCCGCTTAGGGTTTTAAGAGTTTTTCTAAAAGGAGTGCAAGTATTTCGCCTCCTAGCCTTTTGCTCATGGTCAATCATGTTAAACCCCTTTCTTTTTACATTAAGGCCATTTAGAATGGTCACTCATTGCCCCCGTTTAAATTGTAATTATTTATAGACCAATGTGTAACAAACTGTTGAGCAGAAGTGAATGCAAAATTTGTCAGGCATTACCTTGTAAGAAATTTGTGCCTCTGAAATGCTGGACCTTATTAACCTTTGGAGCTCAAACTCCTTGAAATGTGAGTGGAGCAGACATGCTCTTATGAAATAGTCTAGAATACTTGTTCAGAGCTATAATGCTCATCTCGTGTACAGTATACTGTGTTGATAATTCTCTCTAGTTCTTGTACCTGATTTTTGGACTTAATAGTCCGCTGTTGTTATCAGAGCTGACGAGATCATTTCGATTTAACTATTGTTTGTTCCAAATTATCAATCTATCAAATTTTAAAAAAGGAAAGAAATTAATTTTAAAATGTAGTGCTTTAACTTACTACACCTCTGCGTTCCACGAAATTTCCAGAATAATAATAATAATACTAATAATAATAATAATAATAATATGTTTATTATTCCTCTTGGGTCATCAGTAGGACCCGGATATTTATGCAATATGTACATAAAAATGTAGTAAATATCATAGAAATGAAATGTCGTATGGTTTTCAGTGCCGGGAGTGTCAGAAGACAAGTTCGGCTTGCGAGGTGCAGGTCATTTGATTTGACACCCATAGGCAACCTGCGCGTCGTTATGAGGATGAAATGCTGATGAAAATGACATATAGGCCTACACCTAGCCCCCGTGCCAGCGGAATTAACCAATGATGTTTAAAATTCCCGACCTTCCCATGAATCAAACCCGAGACGCTGGTGACCAATGGCCAGCATGCTAACCATTTAGCCATGGAGCAAATATCAGAAAAAAAATATGTAACTAAATACGTAATATTCACAATATATGTAATTAAGTATGTAATATTCGTAAAATATGTAGTAGTAATAATGCACAAAATGTAGTCTACAATAAAACGTTTTAGTGTATTCCTTTTATTATGATTTACGGTTAAGATATGAGACAATAACATTGTTTTAAATGTCCCCAAATCTTACAACAAAGTTGTCATTGTTGCTTCAGATAATGTACATACCAAACCAAACCAAACCACATGGCACTACAGCCCTTAAAGGGCCTTGGCCTACCAGGCGACCGCTGCTTAGCCCGGAGGCCTGCAGATTACGAGGTGTCGGGTGGTCCGCACGACGAATCCCCTCGGCCGTTATTCTTGGCTTTCGAGACCGGGGCCGCTATCTCACCGTCAGATAGCTCCTCCATTCTAATCACGTAGGCTGAGTGGACCTCGAACCAGCCCTCAGGTCCAGGTAAAAACCCCTGACCTGGCCGGGAATCGAACCCGGGGCCTCCGGGTAAGAGGCAGGCACGCTACCCCAACACCACGGGGCCGGCCAATTTACATACCGGTAGTATATTAATTTTGAGAGTAAGTATTGCTATTTATTAAATAATCAAATTAAAGGCATAATCGAAATACTTCAAAAATGTAAAAAAAAAAAAAAAAAAAGTGTTATGCACGGTAAGTTGCGGAGTGTATATCCAACATTTGCCGTTAATGCGATGAAATGAATGACGTGATGAATAATAGTAGGAAGGGAGAGGGTGAAAGCCGGTGCGGGCACATAGCCTACTCCTGTCGAATAGTACCTAGAGACCTGTTCAAGGTTTAACGTCCATATCGGACGGACGAATCACAACCAACAACTTCATATAGTCTCACTCCATATAAATACTGCGGAGAGATAACATTTCCTTATTGGTTTGCATCTTACTCTTCGGCCTAGAGATATTTAGGTAATGGCTGTTGCGCTGTTACTATAATAATAATCAAACCGAACCCCATAGTGCAACAGCCCCGGAGAACCATGACCTACCAAGTGACCGCTGTTCAGCCGTAATGCCTGCAGATTACGAGGTCAGTACGATGAATACTCTCGGCTTTCTAGACCGCGGCCGCCATCTCACAGTCAGATAGCTCTTCAACTGTAATCACGTAGGCGGAGTGGACCTCCAACCAGCCCTCAGATTCAGGTAAAAATCCCTGACGTGGCCGGGAATCGAACCCGGGGCCTCCTAGTAAGAGACGGACACGTTACCCCTACACCGCGGGGCCGGCTTAATAATAATAATAATAATAATAATAATAATAATAATAATAATAATAATATTATAATTATACTGATAATAATAACGTTAATGGTCTTACGTCTCGCCAGCTACGTTTGCGGTTTACCTTCAAATACCACCGGACTGAGCGGGGATCGAACCTGCCAACTTGGAATCGGAAGGCCAGCGTTCTACCGTCTGAGCTTCTCAGCCTGGCGTGCTTCATTTAGAAATGAATAGAGTTTGTCTACGACAGTTTGGAACCGACTGTACTATCCTCCAGAAATATGCTTGTGTAATATTGACCATATAGTGTACCACGGTAAGAGTTCTATCGTTGTGGAGAGTACCTAGGTTCAACTAGCCTTCTTCTTCTTCTTCTTCTTTTCTTCTTCTTTCTTTATTTTCCTTTTTCTTCTTGCTGTGCGAGAAAGATAACGTTCATGATTACTATTACAAACATTATAATTCATTTCTGAAAAGTAGTTTGAATTAGTATTTAAGAAAAATATGTACATAATATTGCAGTGAGAGTAAATTATATTTTTTGAAGGAGTAGGTTTGGGAAATAATATGTTGGGGAGAAGAAATATTCAGTAAAATGTAAAAGTATTCTATGGAAGAAATGATTCAGGGAGAAGATTGTGGGGGAACACGCTGGAGCATAATATAATAGCCAGGGAAGAAAATAACTTGATGAAGCATTCAAGTAGAATAATAATCTGGAGCTATGACATGAGTACTGAGAATACTAAGTGTATGATTATTTATCAACAGCGATGAAAAGAAGGTGGTCATCTGCAATTCGAACGAGAATCAAAGTTTAATCACACAGGTCATGTAGTTACTGCATGAAATGATACAACGATGGAAATTGAAACCCACATAACCACTGGGAATACTTAGAAGTCATTATGCTGTAAACAGAAGCCATCATGCTGTCCTACCTTTGCTGGAATCCTCGATTCTCGTTAATATCAAGGAAGTCATATCTTCAGATCCCCAATCAACAACGTACAATAATCAGGGACCACTATTTAAAGGATGAAAAAGCTATTTGGAGTGACTGAAAAGGGGTGTGAAGAATTAGGGTCAATCAAGAAAACAACGCTCGCTATCGTTATGTCATCACAAAAGACTGGGAACCGGGAAAAGTGAAACGATAGAAAAATATCACTTCCGATGTTTAGATACATATTACAGAAACTAGAAGAGGTATTTCCTTGAATGTTATTTTGATATATTTAGAATGCATTCAACAGTACATAAACCTTTTTGAGTTGCTGTGCCCTATTGTTTACAGAAGGGACTGCCTGGCCGAGGCGGTAAAGGCGTGCTCGGTTCTCCCGGAAGGACGTGGGTTCGAATCCCCGTCAGGAAGTCGTAAAATTTACGAAACGAGATTTCCACTTCCGGAGGTGCATATGGCCCTGAGGTTCACTCAGCCTACACCAAAAATGAGTACCAGGTTAATTCCTGGGGGCAAAGGCGACCGGGCGTAGAGCTAACCACTCTACCCCATCACGTGCCGAGGTTAACAATGTTGGAAGCCTTTACCTTCCACTCCTCCAAGGGTCTTCATGGCCTGTACGGAGGTGACTTTGCTTTTTTTTATTGTTTACAGGATTTGAGAATTTATTATTTTTATATCCTAGTTGAAAACTGAATTTTTCTGTAAAATTTTTATCGCTCTCCATGATATCTGATTAAATGTACTTCCACAAGCAGATCTATAAGTGTCTAAGAGATTACAAAGTTTCAAATACATTGATGTGATAGTTTCTGAGAAAAAGGCACATAAATTCCCCCCAAAAATATGACTTAGGAAAATCAAAAAAGAATGTTTGACTGGTAGCTGGCATCTAATGATAGTCCGCGTGCAGAGTTATGTTTAAACCTATTTTTATTGCCTCAAATATAACCTCAGCACAATACTTGGCACACCAAATTCTTCAGGAAAGAAGCTCAAATACGAACATCGATATTTTTGAGCCTGTCACACTTCCCTTAGGTAAGCGTCTGAGATGGCTTGATCACTTAGAAAGAACGAATGGCGAAATGGCGATAACGTCTCAAGAAAATCTACAGAGGAACGGTGGAGAGGAAGACCTAAAAACCGAGCTCGATAGCTGCAGTCGCGTAAGTGCGGCCAGTATCCAGTATTCGGGAGATAGTAGGTTCGAACCCCAATGTCGGCAGCCCTGAAAATGGCTTTCCGTGGTTTCCCATTTTCACACCAGGCAAATGCTGGGGCTGTACCTTAATTAAGGCCACGGCCACTTCCTTCCCACTCCTAGCCCTTTCCTGTCCCATCGTCGCCATAAGACCTATCTGTGTCGGTGCGACGTAAAGCAACTAGAAAAAAAAGGAAGACCTAAAAAAAGAATACCAAAGTAGAGGGTGATCTTAAAGCTATGGGCGTGAAGCACTCGAGAATAAGAAGAAATAACAGACACAAATGGATAAACTGTAAACATGGGCAAGGTTCTCCTTCGACAATAGCACCGACAAGCAATTATTTGAAAATACAATCACAGATTCTGTATAATGCAAACAGCCCGGTTGAATGACTGAAGACCTCAAGGCGGTCAATCTGGTGGTATTCAAAGGTGCTCAAATACGCCAGTCTAGAATTGGCACATTTACTGCTACGCTACATAAAGGAACTGCTGCGGAACTAATTGTGGCCCCACATTGTCTCAGGAAAACCGTAGAAACTCTTACTAAAATATTGTTGAAATTAGGATAGGCTTAATTGCAGTTTGGAATTGTGTAGTTCTTGTGTATTACTTTCGATATTCAGTAATTAACAGCAGCTTTTATCCTGTTAGGGGTTGTAGGATAAAAATTTAAAAAAATATTAAAAAAATAGCGCACGACTAAGTAGTATTGTAGTGTAGTCGTATATTAATTACCTTATTGTTGTGTACTATCCCAGACAATATATCCCTCCGTTCATTTATTTTTTTGCAAATAAGTTTATTTTTTAATTTAAAATTTTCCCCCCGTAAAGAATGGCTAAGGAGCGCGAGTGTACTTATTGTGGGTGTGGTGAGGCATTGAGGGGTATGAGGGAGGAGTTGGAAAGTTTGAGGGAGATAATTAGGATTTTCTCACAGAAGACGGGAAGGAAGATAGGACTCCCTCAAACAATGTACAGGTTACAGTAGGTGTACAAGAGGGAGGGGAAGGAAAGGGAGGAGTTGTAGAAGACAGGTGGTCTAATGTTCTAAGGGGAAGGAGATTGCAGGCCAAGGGCTCTATTCAGGATCAGAATTTAGGACAGGTGTCTGTGCGAAATCGGTACGAGTCACTCCAGGTAGAACAACAGAGGGAAGATGAGGGACAGGGAACTGTTGCTGAGATGCGTGGAAGTAGGAGGAAGGGAAAAGGTAGGAAAGGGAAATGTAGAGTAGAGGATAGGAAAAGACAGGTGGAACAGGGTCATGGGAAGGAGAAAAGGGAGGAGGAAGTAGCTTCTGCAGCTATCAGGAAAGATAGGGCTGACCAGGAGGGGAGGGGATCAAATGAGGTGGGTAGGGTTGAGGCTCTGGTCATGGGGGATTCCATCGTTAGACACGTGGGGAAAGTGTGTGGAGGAAAGGGAACCAGGGTAGAATGTTATCCAGGAATTAGGTTGAGGCAGATGTTGAGGAAAGTAGAAGAGAGGGAGGAGGGGAAGGATAAGGTGGTAGTGTTTCACGTTGAAACCAACAACGTAAGGCAAGCTGATATAAGTACCAACATAGTTGGAGATGTGTGGGATCTGGTAAATGCAGCACGGGTGAAGTTTAAGAAAGCGGAGATTGTTATTAGTGGAATACTGTGTAGGAGAGATACTGACTGGAGGGTGATTGGGGATTTAAATGAGACTATGGAGTGGGTATGTGGGAAACTGGGAGTGAAATTTCTAGATCCTAATGGGTGGGTAGGAGAAAGGGATCTGCGCTCGGATGGCCTTCATTTAAACCGCAGTGGTACGTATAAGTTAGGAAATTTGTTTGGAAGGGTAATAGGGAGGTACATTCAGGGAAACGGGATGGCCTAGGGAGCGGTGATAAGGGAACAGGGAACTGGAAATCAAGTAGGGATGACATAAAATTGTTAGTGTTGAACTGTAGAAGTATTGTAAAGAAAGGAATAGAATTAAGTAATTTAATAGATATATATTTACCAGATATTGTAATAGGAGTTGAATCATGGCTGAGAAATGATATAATGGATGCAGAAATTTTCTCAAGGCACTGGAGTGTGTATCGTAGAGATAGGATAGGAAAGGTGGGAGGGGGAGTTTTCATTCTGGTGAAAGAAGAATTTGTAAGCTACGAAAAAGTTAAAGATGAGACACATGAAATTCTAGGTGTAAGGCTCATTTCTAAAGATAATAGGCAACTTGATATATTTGGAGTGTACAGATCGGGAAAGGGTAGCACTGATGCGGATTCGGAATTATTTGATAGGATAGTCAGCTATGTGGGAAATGACATGGAAAGAAATGTGATTGTAGCGGGAGATCTGAATTTGCCAGATGTCAATTGGGAAGGAAATGCGAACGACAGGAAGCATGACCAACAAATGGCAAATAAGTTAATATGGGAAGGACAGCTGATTCAGAAAGTGATGGAACCAACCAGAGGGAAAAATATTTTGGATGTGGTGCTGATAAAACCAGATGAGCTCTATAGGGAAACTGAAGTAATAGATGGTATTAGTGATCATGAAGCTGTTTTTGTGGTAGTTAAAAATAATGTGATAGAAAGGAAGGTCTTAAAAGTAGGACTGTTAGGCAGTACCATATGGCTGATAAAGCAGGTATGAGGCAGTTTCTAAAAAGTTACTATGATCGGTGGAAAACGGTAAATAAAAATGTAAACAGACTCTGGGATGGGTTTAAAGAAATTGTTCAGGAATGCGAAAACAGGTTTGTACCTTTAAGGGTGGTAAGGAATGGTAAAGACCCACCTTATTATAATAGAGAAATAAAGAGACTAAGAAGGAGGTGCAGACTGGAAAGAAATAGAGTTAGAAATGGCTGTGAAAGTAAGGAGAAATTGAAGGAACTTACTAGAAAATTGAATCTAGCAAAGAAGGCAGCTAAGGATAACATGATGGCAAGCATAATTGGCAGTCATACAAATTTTAGTGAAAAATGGAAGGGTATGTATAGGTATTTTAAGGCAGAAACAGGTTCCAAGAAGGACATTCCAGGAATAATTAATGAACAAGGGGAGTGTGTATGTGAGGATCTTCAAAAGGCAGAAGTATTCAGTCAGCAGTATGTAAAGATTGTTGGTTACAAGGATAATGTCGAGATAGAGGAAGAGACTAAGGCCAAAGAAGTAATAAAATTTACGTATGATAACAATGACATTTACAATAAGATACAAAAGTTGAAAACTAGAAAAGCGGCTGGAATTAATCAGATTTCTGGGGATATACTAAAGACAATGGGTTGGGATATAGTACCATATCTGAAGTACTTATTTGATTATTGTTTGGCCGAAGGAGCTATACCAGATGAATGGAGAGTTGCTATAGTAGCCCCTGTGTATAAAGGAAAGAGTGATAGACATAAAGCTGAAAATTACAGGCCAGTAAGTTTGACATGCATTGTATGTAAGCTTTGGGAAGGCATTCTTTCTGATTATATTAGACATGTTTGTGAAATTAATAACTGGTTCGATAGAAGGCAATTCGGTTTTAGGAAAGGTTATTCCACTGAAGCTCAACTTGTAGGATTCCAGCAAGATATAGCAGATATCTTGGATTCTGGAGGTCAAATGGACTGTATCGCGATTGACATGTCTAAAGCATTTGATAGGGTGGATCATGGGAGACTACTGGCAAAAATGAGTGCAATTGGACTAGACAAAAGAGTGACTGAATGGGTTGCTATATTTCTAGAAAATAGATCTCAGAGAGTTAGAGTAGGTGAAGCTTTGTCTGACCCTGTAATAGTTGAGAGGGGAGTTCCTCAGGGCAGTGTTATGGGACCTTTATGTTTTCTTATATATATAAATGATATGAGTAAAGGAGTGGAATCGGAGGTAAGGCTTTTTGCGGATGATGTTATTCTCTATAGAGTGATAAATAAGTTACAAGATTGTGAGCAACTGCAACGTGACCTCGAAAATATTGTGAGATGGACAGCAGGCAATGGTATGTTGATAAACGGGGTTAAAAGTCAGGTTGTAAGTTTCACAAATAGGAAAAGTCCTCTCAGTTTTAATTACTGCATTGATGGGGTGAAAGTTCCTTTTGGGGATCATTGTAAGTATCTAGGTGTTAATATAAGGAAAGATCTTCACTGGGGTAATCACATAAATGGGATTGTAAATAAAGGGTACCGATCTCTGCACATAGTTATGAGGGTGTTTAGGGGTTGTAGTAAGGATGTAAAGGAGAGTGCATATAAGTCTCTGGTAAGACCCCAACTAGTGTATGGTTCCAGTGTATGGGACCCTCACCAGGATTACCTGATTCAAGAACTGGAAAAAATCCAAAGAAAAGCAGCTCGATTTGTTCTGGGTGATTTCCGACAAAAGAGTAGCGTTACAAAAATGTTGCAATGTTTGGGTTGGGAAGAATTGAGAGAAAGAAGAAGAGCTGATCGACTAAGTGGTATGTTCCGAGCTGTCAGCGGAGAGATGGCGTGGAATGACATTAATAGACGAATAGGTTTGAATGGCGTCTATAAAAGTAGGAAAGATCACAATATGAAGATAAAGTTGGAATTCAAGAGGACAAACTGGGGCAAATATTCATTTATAGGAAGGGGAGTTAGGGATTGGAATAACTTACCAAGGGAGATGTTCAATAAATTTCCAATTTCTTTGAAATCATTTCGGAAAAGGCTAGGAAAGCAACAGATAGGGAATCTGCCACCTGGGCGACTGCCCTAAATGCAGATCAGTATTGATTGATTGATTGTAGTCAGATTCAAAACAATTATAATATAATACGATGTTCTGTTTATTACACTGTTTCCAAGAGGTCTGTAGAGAGTCATTTTCAACAGGGCTTCACTAATCGTCTACAGCTACATGTTCGAGCACTATACTGCAGCAAATATTTTAGTTGAGCTGTTCTCGTGATTTAATTGGATTTGGCATTTGTTGCTAAATAATTATCCAGCCACTGCCATCTGGTGAGAGAGGTTGGTAAACATCTATTGACAAAAGCGAATGGCATCAATATAACATTGTGTTTAGCTACAACAGTAAACAGTGGTAATTCACAAAGGTGTTTCCGCAGCAGATTGCTCCATAATCAAAGGGGCATTACAAACACCTGAAATGACAGAAAACAAAGGACAACTTCCCCTATTGTTCGACACATACCTAGTACTCGCACGAAAACAAAATTACATTATCAGATAGTTATACATATTTAATTTAACTGAATACGTTTATCCTTTTACACTCGTAAGGAGGTGCACTGCTATTATCTCCTGAGACCCGGAACAATTTGCTGGGAATCAAACCCTTAATAAGAAGCCTCCCTGGCTCAGGTGGCAGCGCGCCGCGCCGGCCTCTCACCGCTCGGTTCAAATCTCGGTCACTTCTTTTTCTTCTCCTTCTTTTCACTCGCATAACTCATATCTGAATATCGTTATCTCATGCTTGCTTAACTATCTGACGGTGCCCAGCAGCAGCTGTCATTGCCTACGGTCTTCTGCTCCTCGAATTCTCACTTGAAGAGATGCGTGAGTTGCGTCTTTGATCTGCTCTAGCCATCTTCTGGGAGCTCTTCCACGCGGTCTGATACCGTTTACTTTCCTTGATTAACTAGTTTTTAGTGATTAGTAATACATGTCCAAAGAACTGCAGGCTTCTCCGTCTAACAAAAGTGGGGGGAAAAAATTCATTTCATTTCATATGTCAGTCATTAATCATTGCCGCAGAAGAGTGCGACAGGCTTCGGTAGTCGGCACAATTCCTATTCTCGCTGCTAGATGGGGGCTTCGTTCATTCCATTCCTGACCCTGTCGAATGACTGGGAACAGGCTGTGGATTTTCATTTTCACTTTAAACCCGATAAGAGTGAATTATTGCGACCAGAGAGGGTGTTATTCTTTACGAACAAATGTAATGGAATTTGTCCTCATAATAAGTGTCATACAACACTGAAACCCTATTCGTTTAAGAGTAGGGCCTACATAACATATACTGACGTTTTCTGAACGGGTATTACATGCAAAAATATATGTACTTTTAAAAAACATTTAAAGTTATTAAAATTATTATTATTATTATTATTATTATTATTATTATTATTATTATTATTATTATTAATTGATAGGGCTACTAAGGGCAGCGAGATCTCAACTGTTTGTCTTTTTGCGGGCCCATCAGTTTTTTTATACAGCGTTATGCCAATCTGCGGAGTGCGATAGAACTTATTTAGTTGATGTTCACTTTTTTTCTTCTGCCAAAACCTCTTCATCTGGGCACTGAACATTTTCCTCCAGTCTTCAGTCCATGATTTATTAGTCCTGGTATTCATTTTCTCAGCAAAATGATGGTTGTTGACCTGCTTTTTCGAACTGGATTCGATCTTTGGGATGCCAATTTCCTAAAGGTCTTTTATCTATTTCACTAAGCCAGTCGTTCTTTTTATTGAGAGAGCAAGGTTGAGAATCCTTTTGGTGAGCCTGCCATTGTTCATTCTGAGAATGTGGCCATAGAGCTTTAATCGACTTTTCTTGATGGTGACGGTGATCTTTTTTGGAATGTTGATAAAGCTCCAGAGACTTTCGTTTCACCCAGATTCCCTCTGAGTAGACTGGACCGGGTTTTATTTTTATTTATTATTATTTTACGGAGGGACACCTTTGCCGATCCCTAACCTGTGTGGAGGGATGGTTGCTAGATGGATGTGTTTTATGTACAGTATATATTATGGAGATGCGTGTCTTTCTTTCTTTCTTTCTTTCTTTCTTTCTTTCCTAATCCGTTTATCCTCCAGGGTTGGTTTTTCCCTCGGACTCAGAGAGGGATCCCACCCCTAGCGCATCAAAGGCAGTGTGCTGGAGCGTGAGACTTTAGGTCGGGGAATGAAACAGGGAAGGAGGACTAGTACTGCATATCGCCCAGGCGGCCTCACCTCGTATGGTGAACAGCGGTCTTGTCGAGGGATGGGATGGACCTCCCGAGGCTGAGTGGACCCGTTCCAGCCCTTGTGCCACTTGTCAAATTTCGTGAGAGAGTCGGGAATCGAACCCGGACCTCCTGGGGTGGCAGCTAATCACGTTAACCACTACACCACAGAGGCGGACTGAAGATATGTGTATAAAGACGAACGTCCAATAAAGTTCCAAATTCTTTGCAATCATTTACGAAAAGGCTAGGAAAGCAAAAAATAGGGAATCTGCCACCTGGGCGATTGCCTTAAATGCAGATCAATGTTAATTGATTGATTGATTGATTGATTGATTTATCCAGCGCCCGGTCGAGAGGAATTAACCAGACTCAGCTATAAGCCCTGGCTCGGGCGAGAATCAAACTCGGGGCCCTTGGAACTGAAGGCAACTGAGGTGACCATTCATCCAAGGGCCCGAACTAAAATTTATAATCCTTGTTTCAGTCATAAACGTTTCTTAGCGCTTGACATAGAATGCTGTAAAGTCTGTCGGCTCATTCCCATTTGTAACTCTGTAATTGTATTTTTGAGGAAGACAGCAAAGTGGCAATCAAATCTCACTAACGCACGTAAATAAACCAAATACTGAAACACAAAAACGTTCTTATGTTTGATTTTTGCGTGAGTTCAAATTTTTAAACTCTGTGACCTTTTTAATCACGTATAACATTCCATGGTACATATAGCCACTAAGAACATTTGCTTTCCGAAACGACTGCTGTCCATCAGATGACTTAAAGATATCCGAATGTCACGTGGCGAACATGATGACATCCTCAGCCGCATTGCGTAACTTATTTCTAACCAATTATATTTTAAATAACAGAATATATTTCCAGTACTGCGTAGTATAATGTAAGACAACCAATAGTTCAAATAGTGTTGCTGGAGTGCTGAAGAAAGAGGGGCAGTTAGAGGTGCCGATATAACCACTTTAGGGAAAAGTGTTGAAATAATTATACAGCACTCTTTCAAGAACGTTTTACAAGGTGCGGCTAAAACGTTCGGTGAATGACGCTGTAACATAAACAAAACAGAAGTTACAAAATTTTTCGTCATCTTCAGAATACTCTCTACAGGCCACAATACACTTCTCGCAACGTGTTTACACCTGCTGGCAAATGGCAGCGAAGGCGTCTTTGGATGTCTGGTTATGTCAGCACAATGAGTGCCTTGCAGGATTCCCTTGAGGCGGGGAAACAAAACGGAGCCTGCAGGCGCCAGATCCGGGCAGTACGGTGGATTTTCAAGACGTGGTGCACGATCAAGTATTTTCTGTCCATCCCGAAAACATCTGGACCAGTAGTAAACACTGCTTACGGCTTCTGATCCGTACAGTTGCACAAACATCGCATGCATCTCCGTCACCGTTTTCCCAATATGTAACAAACTTGATGTTTATACGTTGTTCCATTGCGCTATGACACGAGTCTTCACACGCACTACATTCAAATGGCCGTAGCAGACTAACCTGCTTCAGCTTCGTGTGTTCAACGCTACGAGGTGCTTCTCGAGATGTCTCTCTATTGACACGCGCATGCACGCAGTGCTACCACACGATGCCACAGCAACAATACACTTTGCTTTACGTCGCCCCGACACAGATTAGTTTTATGGCAACGCTGGGATGGAAAAGGGCTAGAAATGGGAAGGAATCGACCGTGGCGTTAATTAAGGTACAGCGCCCAGTGTGAAAATGGGAAACCACGGAAAACCATCTTCAGGACTGCCGAGAGTGAGGTTCAAATCCACTATCTCCCAAACGCAAGCTATGTGACCCAAACCACGCGGCCACTTGCTACGTGCGATGCCATTGCAATATCGGTCCATTCACCGAACTTTTTAAACACACTTCTTATACTTCTGAGGATAGAATTCCAGGGTGGATTAATAATAATCGCAGTATCTTTGGCATAACGTGTTTTCAAGGACTGGTGGCAGGGGCGTAGCGCTAGGGCCTGAAATGCAGGAGGGCCCGGGTCTCTAAGGGGGCCCCGCAGACTTCTCGCAAAAACTGAATATGCCTTAGCCTACTGTCATTATGCACTGAAATGGCCTGGGCGGTTTTGTAGAATCAGTCAAAATAAATGTTTTCCTTTTTACAACTTGTTCGTAGAGGAATTGCCACTTGGTTGCATCTAGCAGCAGTTTATCATGTTAAGTGTAACGGAGCACAACTCTGGCAACATCGCGACACTTTCCCCAGAACAGACTTACATCAAATTATTTAAAAATAATTCAATGAAAATTGATACCAAAATAAATTTCAGTCAGGAAATTATACTTTCTTGATATCCTAGTATTATATACGTGAAAGTGTATCATGCATAAATTTTGCAGAACATTTAATTTTTGTCACACATTCATTCAACAACAGTGTATAAAACCAATAAGAAGGTGTAGTAACGATCAGTCAACTCAGTTTCGAACGACCTGTCTTTGCGCGAAGTTAATAACAGGTGGTTTGATATTTTAAAAACTTTATTTCAACAGTTTTTTATTTAATTTTGTTTGTATATTTTATTGTATATTATATTGTATATTTTTCTGTGTAACTGAGACTTCGCTATCGGTTACTGAAAAATCAAACCAATTAAATTTATGTACGAACTTCTAAGTGGTTCATCGGAGGCAGTCAAATGAAACATTTTCTTCTTCTTCTTCTTCTTCTTCTTCTTCTTCTTCTTCTTCTTCCACCTTTCCCACATCTGTGGAGTCGCGCGTGCAAACTGTGTCGCACATGTGGATTTGGTCTTGTTTTACGGCCGGATGCCCTTCCTGGCGCCAATCAGCCGTGGAGGATAATTACTATCGCGTGTTTCTGTGGTGGTTGGTAATGTCGTGTGTTGTCTGAATATGAAGAGGAATGTTGGGACAAACACAAACACCCCGTCCAGGGCCACAAGAATGATTCAGACGCGATTAAAATCCCCGACCAGGCCGGGAATCGAACCCGGAACCCTCTGAACTGAAGGCCTCAACGCTGACCATTCAGTCAATGAGTCGGACTATTACTGTATATTCATATTTTCTACTTTTTCATTGGTTGTGGGAAGGGAGGGATATAAGAGACCACATTGCTGCTATGAAACAAATAAATTATGCTTGGCCTTCGTCGCTTAGTAAACAAGTGTAAGGGGTCGTTCTTGACATTCATTATAAAATGTCACATGTATCCTGCACCTGTATTTTATAAACTTACGAAACTGAAGTATAGTTTTCTTGTATAATAATAATCCTTGATTGTTGTAAATGCTAGTACCACAATATGATAAATGGATGTACTTGGTTCGTTAATTAAATTTGTATCATGGTCATTACATTACATTATTGCTTTAAATGAAGCTCTTACGGAGCGAGCGAGTTAGCCGTGCGGTTAGGGGCGCGCGGCTGTGAGATAGTTTGCATTTCTTAAGATGGTTTTCCGTGGTTTCCCATTTTCACATGAGGATAATGCTGGTTGTGGCTGTACCTTAATTAAGGACACGATCGCTTCCCATCATCACCATAAGACCTATCTGTGTCGGTGTGACGTAAAAAAAACCTCTTTTGTCGATAATAGGAATGCTTCTGTCTGCACAACAAGGAGAAGAAGAAAAAAGGAATTCGTTTGACGGTGTGGTAAAAGTGACTCTCAAAGGAAAACACCGATCCATTCAGGTCACCAGACCAATAACCACAATGCATTGCAATAAAAGCGAAGAATGATGGCCTAACGTCATCGGAAAGCTATTATAAACACACGACTTTTATTACAGAGAACATGCTGTTGCTCTCTGAGGCTGCGTAGCCTCACCAGATCACCAACATTCCTGCCTGTTATGGAGACAGCTACGCACGGATGGACAGTATTTTACTTCTTCCAGTCAAGGCCATGCTGAGATTCTAGAATGTGCTCTTGTTAAATCTTAAAACTAGAGTTTTTGGAACCTTCACTCTGTGTGTACGGCTCTCAATCCAATTGTTTCGCTATTTGCTTTACGTCCCACCGACACAGATAGGTCTTATGGTGATGATGGGATAGGAAAGGCCTAGGAATGGAAAGGAAGCGGCCGTGGTCTTAATTAAGGCACACCCCCAGCATTTGCCTGGTGTGAAAATGGGAAATCACGGAAAACCATCTTCAGGGCTGCCGACAGTGGGATTCGAACCCACTATCTCCCGAATGCAAGCTCAAAGCTAGGCGCCCCAAACCGCACGCCCAACTCGCTCAGTAGCTTCGGCTTCAACCACCACTATAACAGAGCGATCGACGGATAGTCTTCTTTCTCTTCAAGGGAGAGAGGTGAGTGCTGACCTCGGGCCCTTAGCTGATTCTAACATTACTTCTACATTCCTGCACTACCTTACCCTATCCGACCTCTTTTGGTCAACTGTTCTTCTCTTCTGACCCCAACAATAATAGATTCTCCTGGCAGAGGGAATTTTTCACTTTCAAATTTTCAAAGGGATTCCCTTTCTTTTGCCGATACCTGCATTGGTTGAAGTGAGTTGAAGACCTAGATCGTCATCAATCGTCGAAGAGTTGAACCTATTCATCTCTCCCTAAGGATGAGAGTTACTTCCTCTTCTTTTTCTCATCTGCAGATTTTTCAACAACCTGGTGGGGTCGCAGTAGGGCGTTTGTTATAGTTGGACTTCGTCCAGTTTTACGACTCAATGCTCTTTCCGATGCCAACCCCATATGGAGGAGCTAGCAAATGCGCCCGTGCTTCGCTACGAATTTTTTACATCGCGTACGGATTTCTACATACACTGAAGAAAATGGAAATTGCAACACCCAGAAGGAGTGGTGCTACATTGCTGCAATTGAACATGCAGGACGAGTGTTCGGTTACGATTCGATGATTACACTTTCAGGTCTCTCTAACCGCAAGTTTGGACAACAATCAATACAGGATGTGCCCACCACGAGCTGCAATACATTGATGAATTCGTCGAGGCATGGAGTTAATAAGGCCCTGGATCGCTTCCAGAGGAATTGTGCCCATGCTTGCTGCACTGCACGGGTCAGTTGTTCCAGAGTTGTGGGTGGCTGAGGACGGTTGGTAAGTTGTCGATCCATCATATCCCACACATGCGCAATAGGACTGAGGTCCGGGGATCTGGCGGGCCATTCTAAGGTTGTGATGTCGTGGAGAGCTTCTCTGCAGATGCGTGCAGTATGAACCCGGGCATTGTCCTGCTGAAACATTCCATTAGCAATGTTCACCATCATAGGGACAACCACTGGATTGAGTACCCTATCAACGTACTGTCGAGCAGTCATAGTGCCCTCAACAAGCACTAACTGTGATTTCACATTAAAACCAATAGCTCGCCAGGCCATAACGTTTGGTGTTGGCCCTAAGTGCCTCTCAACAATAAGATCTGGGCGGCCCCTCTCCCCGGTACGTCGGCGCACACGATTCCGGCGATCACTGCGGGCAAGACAGAAGCGCGATTCATCACTAAAGACGACCCTATGCCATTCGTTGACCCACGTCGATCTTCCTCGACACCAGGCCAGCCTTACACGTCGCCGTTGTGGGGTCAACCTTCTGCAGGGACACGGGCTCGTAAGCCAGCTGCACGCAGGCGATTACCAACTGTTTGTTGTGTAACGTGGGGTGCCACAGCTGCTCGAATTTGCGCTGCTGTTGCATGGGGTTCCATCCGGGCCATCCGAATGATGCTGCGATCCTCTCTCACAGTTGTCTGTCGCCTGAGCCTGTGCCAGCTCTTCGAATGTGGGTACCTTCATTTGACCACTGCTGCCATACACGTTGTACCGTAGTTGCCTGTCGGCCAACACGTGCAGCGACAGTCCTTAGCGATAATCCAGCCTCACACAGCCCAATTATCCGAGCTCTCTTAAACGGTGACAGTTGTTGATAGCGTGCTCTTCTCTGTCGTCGAGGCATGTTTGACGGGGAACGCTTCATGGCACAGATTGCAAGTCAACTACGCTACACCGGAGTCCATATACTGGAGTTGATTCCTCCGCGACCAATCACGTGTGTAGACCTGTAGCAACACTCCAATGGGTCTGAAACTTTGATCGTTTACATACCTACATGGCATCGTTCCATATCCTGAAAATCAATACAAACGACCAATGCCTTCATGGTGTTGCAATTTCCATTTTCTTAAGTGTAATAATTATAATAATGATAATACATTTTTACATTTTTCTATACGTCGCACCGACCCGACACAGGTAGGTCTCATGGCGACGACGGGATAGGAAAGGGATAGAAGTGGTAAGGAAGAGTCCGTGGCCTTAATTAAGTAACAGCCCCAGCATTTGCATGGTGTGAAAATGGGCAACCATCGAAAGCCATCTTCATGACTGTCGACAGTGGGGTTCGAACCTACTATCTCCCGAATGCAAGCAGGTAGCTACGTGAACCAAACAGCGCGACAACTTGCTCAATAATAATAATAATAATAATAATAATAATAATAATAATAATAATAATAATAATAATAATAATAATAATAATAATGGTTTAAACTCCCACTAACTACCTTTACGATTTTCAGACAAGCCTTAGCTACCCAATCCGAAAGGGAATGACTAAGCGATGTGGTAAAGGCGTGCTTGGTTCACCCGGAAGTGTGTAGGTTCGATTCCCCCTCAAAAAATCGAACAAATTAGAAACGAGATTCTCACCTCTGGAGCATCACAGGGTCCGTAGCTTCACTCAGCCTACACCCAAAATGTGTACCTGGCTAATTCCTTGCGGCATAGGTGGCCGGGTGTTAAACTAATCACTCTATCCCACTCAGTGCCGAGGTTACGGATAGCTGAAGCATTACCTTCCACTCCTCCAAAGGCCGTCGTAATCTGAACGAGGTTCGCTTTCATTTTATTTTGTTTCTTTTTCCCTCGAGTACATACTAAATGGTCGTAGATCTAACAGCACCATTCTACTTAACGCCAAGGGCCTTTAATTTACTTTTGTAACCAATAAAAATTAAAATCGCCCTGGTATCGAACCGAGGACCGCTACATGACTATGCCATTTTCATCATCATCGTCGTCATATTTATTGTGTACGATAATCTTCCTATCAGTAACTAATCCACAATGATGATAAATAAATATATGAGAGCACGAACTTCCACCCGGATGCAAGCTCACACCTGCGCGCCCCTAACCACACGGCCAACTCGTCCGGTAGACATAACAGTATAACCAAAAGATCTCGTGAATCTAATTTCTAAGAAGCTCCGAAAGTTGGATTTTAGATTGTAATCTGAACATACCATTCACTGTAAAACTGTTCACCTTGATCATATTCTTGTTCTGTTCTGTAATGTAACATTTTGTAGTGTAACGGTACTGCAATCTGAATATTAACATACTTCACTAGTATCAGTGTCATCATAATGACACTCATAAATCTGCGTACCATACACGCATAAGCACCTTCTTTATGTCCTATCATAATTTTGTAACTATAACCCCCCTCCCATCGATCAGCACTGGCTACGCAACTGGGAGAGACAGAGAAGTAACACCTCTTAAGAAAACCCTGGTCCAGTTGGCCTAACTGGTAGTATCATGTAAGAGTCCCTTTGCCAGATTTAGAGCTGAGAACTGACCAACTGCTTCGAGGAGAATAAAGATGTTTGAGCCCGCCGGTTAATAAGAGCCACCATTCGAAGTCCTCAACAGTGGACCTGACGCAGTAGCAGTAGGCTTGCTTAAGCGGCTGTAAAGGCGGAAAAAGGCTGTAGCAACTTAGAAATCTTGTTCCGGAATGTCACTGGACTCGTTAAGAATTTGTCTACTCTGTCATAAGATTATGAAGATTATGATTGTATTAGCTGTTGTCCAACAGCACACTCACATAGGCTTCTTCCGATCAAGGCCTCTGGCTATTTGGGAGTGGCAGTGAGAGAGGATTGTGACGTTTGAAAGCTCCTAATTCTGATCGACATGAAGGATGCCAATGTGTGATTAGTAGTTTTTCGCCCTGGAAATTCTGAGACTATTAACAAATGTGAGGAGTGAAGATTTCCGACAACGACTGCCACTCACTCTGGTGGTTCGAAGTGGACATTAAAATCCGAGCATCAACAGCCATGAAATATTGCAATGTCAAATGTTAATGATATTAACTTACTTTAATGAAAAGTGGCTGGAAGAGGCAGTATTTGCTTTATATATGGATATAAAAAATCAGACGGCAAAGTACGATAAAGCCTCCACAGATTCCCGAAAATAAAGAAATGTAAGTAGGAGTTGAAAAGTTAGTTTGATTTCCATTTGTTTACAGGATTTCAGTTTACTTGATTTTGCGACAGTGAAGAATATGTACTTATTGACATCATTATTTTTTGAAGCAAGCAGTGGGTAATTCGGAGCAGACTGCAGACCTGGATAATATTTTCAAAAGAGATGGGCCACAACATTTTGAACAAAAGTTTTTTTTTTTTGTTAGGGGGTTTACGTCGCACCGACACAGATAGGTCTTATGGCGACGATGGGATAGGAAAGGCCTAGGAGTTGGAAGGAAGCGGCCGTGGCCTTAATTAAGGTACAGCCCCAGCATTTGCCTGGTGTGAAAATGGGAAACCACGGAAAACCATTGAACAAAAGTTAAGTGGATGTATATAATACGGTATTTGTATAATTATGATATGCCTTTGCTGGCAGGACCTAGTGTTTACAGTGCACTATGTCTTCTGGTATAGGCTAGAGCAATTTTGTTACTTTCATAGATCTGCCTTATCCTTGGCTTTGACAATATGAAAGTGACTGAGGTATGAGCAATGCTAGTAATGCCAGTCCTTATGCAGCCAGTCCCTGCTATGAATGGTGTGAAAATGTTGCTCATAGGGTCGGTTGGTGTATGCATTTCAGTGGGCTTGGCAGAACTCTGGCTCGGTGAGGAAAGCAACGGGAAACTACCTCACTTCTCATTTCTCTAGTACGCCTCTTCAGTGATGCCTAGGCCATCTATGACAGCTGATGGCAGAGCTGTTGAGGATCCCACCAGCGACATCGCTGACGGACTGAACATACAGTACATACATAATTATGGTATGTGCATAGTTGTCAGTGTACATACCTAATTACAAAAAAATGTGTGTAGACCTAAGTAATTTGCAGAAAATAACATGCGCAAGTAATTTTTGAATGTACATAGTTGTCACTTTTCATGTCTGATCCTAAAACTGCAGACAGTAACACATATAAGTTTCAGTAGTTTTGATCCTGCTATAGGCTAGGCCTAATATGGATGTCAAATTACATGCCCAACCTCGTGACTTAAAATTTTAGAACCCCAGATCAAGCCTGTTCCACAATTCCTTTAAAACTTAAAAGCAGTAAGTTTTCAGATAAAAGTGAAATTTTCACATCTCTTTAGTTCATGTACTGTCACAGCAGCCATTTTTCTCAGAAAACAGCTGTAAGTAGTTATAACCGCGAACCGCCGGCTAGCGCCCATGGCACTGTTTCGTCTGAAAGCTATGCATTTCCAAGATTGTTTTCCCTATTTTCTTTGTAACCTTCTTCCTATTCATTAGGATCCATACGACCTACGGCTTTGTGAAGAATACGAACTACTGGGACGTGACATACTACTTCGAAAATCTCGTCTTCTTTGACCGGTATTCGAAACGGCCGACTTAATAAGAAGCTAGTGATAAAGTCTCTCAGCTCTCATGTCCACTGGGAACCTCTTGCGAACACTCATTCTTTGTTATTCACGGGTTTATAGCTAGTATTGTTAAGATTATTTGAATAACAACACTGCAGTCAGGCTCCTTGGCTAAACGGTTTGCGTGTTAGCCTTTGGTCACAGGGGTGCCGGGTTCGATTCCCGGCAGGGTCGGGAAGTTTAACCATCTTTGGTTATATCCGCTGCCACGGGGGCTGGATGTAAGTGTAGTCATCATCGTTTCATCCTCATTATGACGTGCAGGTCGCCTATTGGGGTCAACTCAAAAGACCTGCAACTGGCGAGCCGAACATGTCCTCGGACACTCCCGGCACTTAACGCCATTGCATTGCAGCACTGCAATGTCACTGACTGATTTAACCTGATCGACGAGTCATATCTCAAAGGGAGAGATTTCGTCGAAGTTAACTTCTCTCTTCTGCACTCTGCGATCTTTTTTCTACAGAGTTCGAGCAAAATTTGCATGTGACTACAGAAACTGCAGATAGCGAGACATCCATGTCACAGACTGTGTCTTTAATGAGTACTTAGTACGAATTACCATATTACCGGGCTCAAATTACTGTCGCATGCTGTGCAAGTGAATGTCATTTCCATCTCATTACACTTGATATTAAACAGTCGTCAGAAGAAAAAACTTCAATCTCATGTTAATTATAGATTACATTATCAACAGCGAGAGTTATTCTATGCGTAATACACATATACAAATGTTCGTAAAGTATAATAAATCCCCGTTCGACATGTTCAAGCTACTTCATGTAACTCACTTAACAAGAATTCCGAAATCTTACCCAAAAATATGGATTTCAGTTTCAGTTTATTTTCATATATGACGTAATTCAGTGAATTTAATCATACAGTGTTATTTTTCATTATCATCTAAGGAAGGTGATGCTTATTGTTTTAACAGGAAATACAACAAGATCCCTACTCTCTCTTAACTCTAATACATGTGTTATCAATCTGGTGCTCGCGAGCACCATGCTGCTCTCGTCGTGCGAGTTTTCAAGAGCACGAACACTCCTCAAAGCCCTTCTTTCAATTCAAAATCTGTTGAATGAATCGCAATAATAGCGCTGAAAGCCATTATAAAAATTCAACATTAGGCGTCTTTAAATATGTTAAACTGATGATGATGATGATGCTTGTTGTTTAAAGGGGCCTAGCATCGAGGTCATCGGCCCCTATGGTATGAAATGAGACGAAATGCATTTTAAAAGTACAAAATTCATCCACTGACCAGAATTCAAAACGTGGTGAAGAATGAATTGATGAATATGAATTTAAAACAATCAGTGGATCTGACCCGCATTGCCTCACAATCCCAGAAACAATATTACTGACCAAGGGACTGCTTCCAAAGCACAATCCTGAAACGATGATGCTCGTCTAAAGGGGTTCAATATCCATGTCAACTGTCCCTCATAATGGCACGAATTCACGTAAGAGAAAGATCTTTAGCTGCCATCAGAAGCATATATGACATTACAAACCCGAGTAGACTATCGCTAGACACAGCCATGGCCTTATTTTACGCCAAGGTCCTCCCAGTTCTCACATATGGTATGGAACTTATTTGGGAAAGACTAACGGTGTCCGACCTTCGGACTATTGAAAATGTAAAGGCCAGATTTCTGAAACGAACACTGGGCATCTCCAAAATGTCACCATCACGACTTGCGTATGAATTATCCAAGGAAACGTTTTTACTCGAAGATTTGAAAACGAGAATGCAGCTTCCACATACGCAGCAAGAAAAGGAAGTTCTCCAAGAGCGAAAGAGGAAACAAGCAGAAATCAGCCTGGACTTTTACTCAACTGATGCTATGATTGACCGCAGCTGGACCGGTCCAAATAATGGCATGAGAAGTGCTTTGAATAGGCTGGCGGTACATGGGTTTCACCATCGTCTATGCCGGCGATCAGGCTTCCATGAACCATCTCTACATTGTGTGTGTATGTTGTGTGACAAACATTGCGATCGCTATCACTTCAGCAAGTGCAACAAAAGAACAAAATCTTTACTAGAATATGCGAAAGATTAATGTATTTTAATGCACATTTGTGCGCTATTAAATATATATAATAATGGCACTTATCGCTAGCAAAGCAGAACCATAGTGTCTCTCAAGTTGCGGTACTAATCACAGGCAACGCCCAAACCCGTGGTGTTCCGCATTTAGTGGTACGAATCACAGGTACTGGAAACCCACTTGACTGCTACGGATCACAAAACTATTGAGTACCTAACAGAGTGGTACTACGCGCAAGTAAAGGCGACCTATGGTTTTCCCCGCGTGATGGTACAAATCACAAGTAGTTTCATGGTTCTGATTCAATCATCCCTTGGTCACCCCTTTTAGTCTCCTCTTACGACAGGCAGGGGATACCGCGGGTGTATTCGTCTGCCTACCTCACCCACAGGGAGTGTGTGTTTGGTCCGCGAGAGGTATTTCATTTCCCTCAAGTCCGCCGGCAAACTAGTTAGGACCCCCCTATCCGCCACCTGGGACGCGCCACGTGCGAGTATCACCTCTCCCCCTGCTACGCCAGCGTAGTAGGTTCATGGTATGTTAAGCTGGTCACGCTACTTAATCCAATACGGCTGCTTGTACGGAACTTGAATCCACAGATCTCCTGTCCTCCTTAGCGCTGAAATATTTGTTATAAGGAAATTCACAGGCTATTGGGGAGTAGCAGATACCAAAAAGGTTCAAACAGTTCGGAGTGTTTTTATCAAATATATGACTACGCTTGGTACGATCTACATGCAAGAGAAATGTTTCTCGTTTATAAAAGCCTCAAGAACAGAGCTCGATCAACTGATTCACATCTGCAGGTCTGTTTTACGTGTAGCTTACAAGTGACTCCTCCATGTATAAAAGTGAAATTCTGAGTAATATTTAGTTCAAGAATGGTATTAAACTAAGAAGTACCGGTATTTAAAAATGTGTTTATTTACTCATTGCGTGGTTCACGTGGGTAGTGCTTACAATCTTTTTTTTTTTTTTTTTTTTTTTTGCTAGGGGCTTTACGTCGCACCGACACAGATAGGTCTTATGGCGACGATGGGATGGGAAAGGCCTAGGAGTTGGAAGGAAGCGGCCGTGGCCTTAATTAAGGTACAGCCCCAGCATTTGCCTGGTGTGAAAATGGGAAACCACGGAAAACCAGCTTACAATCTTTACGAGGTTGAGGCCCTCTCTGTCTTCTCAGAAGTGGAAAGGAAATAATGAAGGCATCACCAAAGAAATGAAAGGATAATGAAATACTTCCTGGATTTCAAAAACATAATACCTTTAAGGTCATAAGAGAATAAGAATTGGTCAAGAGAGGTCAGGTACGAAAAACGAGTGCGAGGAGCCCGGCACAAGTAAATAGACAACGTTGGACTCAGCTACGGAACTTACCATCATCAGTTTGATGATGATGATGATGATGAATGTTTAAACGGGCCTGACATCTAGGGCATCGGACCCTAATGGTAAAAGATGAAATGAAATTAAATGAGAGAATAAAATTTAAAATCACCCACTGACTAAAAAGTTGATAATGATGACGAAAATGATTATGAATTTAAAATAGTCAGTGCATCTAATCTGCAATGCCATATTTTCTATAAAACTACTAAAACATAAATTAAAATGTAATAAAAGAAGGCACTGACTTTACAGTAAGATCATGCATATTATTGAATTTCAAAACTTTAACTAACAAAAAAGATAAATCGTAGTGAAACGGATAAAAGCATAGTTCATAATAAAATCAAGTTTAAATGTTAAAAACGAAAAAACAGGCTTCTATCCCTCATAAAACAGATGACAGGGTCTACTGGCTGTTCGTCATCTCGTAGAATGAGTGAAATGGTACTCGGAAGTTTTATAC
Source organism: Anabrus simplex (assembly GCF_040414725.1). NCBI lineage: Eukaryota > Metazoa > Arthropoda > Insecta > Orthoptera > Tettigoniidae > Anabrus > Anabrus simplex. Next base: position 100,564,045 of record NC_090268.1, read on the forward strand.
TACGGCGCAGATCGGCCAGGTCCGCACAAAGGATGTGTACTACGATCAGTCATAAATTAGATTCCTTTAGTTTCAGCCCCTTTAGTCATCTCTTGGTAAAATTGTTGAATAAATCATGGTAAATGGGAAGCAAGTAAATACCACTGGCTGTACAGATGACACCGTGATACCTGCTGACAATCTAAAAGACCTTCAATTCCTTCTCAACTGCATCGAGGATGTTTTGGAGTTATCTGAAGCCATTTATTTTCAGTTTAGACCCCACTGTTGGCAGCCCTGAAGATGGTTTTACGTGGTTCCCCATTTTCACACCAGGCAAATGCTGAGGCTGTACCTTAATTAAGGAGAGGGCTGGTTCCTTCCAACTCCTAGACCCTTCGCACGTCATCGGCGCCGTAAGAATTATCTGTGTCTGTGCGACGTAAAGCACTTGTAAAAAAAGATGCGTTTTAGGTAAAATAAAATTATCTATCTCTCCATTATAAATCACATGGCGTTCGAGTTCTATGCCACATAAATCGCCATTTGCAAGATACATTTTGAAAAAAGAGAAGCGTTCTTAGATTTCCGTAGTTAAATTGTTCGGTCACTACAAATTTGTCTGCAACACGCCGAGGAAAAGTAACAAACGATCTTAAAAAAAGCAGCAGAAAAAGTGTTTGTGTTTACTGAAAGCCAGTACCGATACAGGCCTAATTGAAAATTTAAAGTGTGACCTTTGAGAACAACTGTGTTGGAATTCAATTTAAAATGTGTTCGTTCCATAAGCTAACTACTAAACTGGATACACATGGTACTAGTCCTGAATGTATTATAAACTTTCACAACAGCAGACTGCTTTCTCTTGCTGCAAGCCTGTTTGCTCAAACACGACAGGTTAAAAAACGTAAACAGTACAGCTGTAACTACATTTATTCCGCTCAGGTTTACTTCAATAAAACGATCGCTCTCAAGTCAATTATATGAAATTAATTGCAATTGTGTGCGTAAGATGGAAGGTGTTAGGATACTGGTAGTGCAGGTTGGTCAGCTTGCCAGAGCAGGCGGCATAAAGCGACCGACATTCACGACGTTCCTCTTAATGTCTCTACACTCTTCTACTCTTCAATCGGACGTACAGATGGAATTCTGTAATTAAGAACAATTGATCAACTAGTTAAGTATTCGTTCTTCAGTGTCGTCGACCCTAAAAAATAAACTTCTAGTTTTGTGATGAGGATGATGATGTTTGTTGTTTAACTGGGCCTAACAGCTAGGTCATCGGACCTTAGTGGTACGAGGTGAGCGAAATGAAAATTGAAACTCCAATATGTATCCACTGACTAGAGTCTAAAACGAATGATGATGGAAAAATTATCGTGAAACAAAACAATCAGTGGATCCAATTCACAATGCATTTAAGTAGTATAAGTGGACAGTTCGGGTGCCTCCTCCTCCTCCTCCTCCTCCTCCTCCTCCTCCTCAGGCCCTCCGCAGACACCTCCTCCAACACCTACTCCTCACGCTCTCGGGAGAGCCCTCCTCCACCACCTCCTCCACAGGCCCTAGGGAGAGGCCTCCTCCTCACGCAAAATAAGAGCTTGACCCTAACCTCACAACCGCCATCTGGGAGGGGCTTAACCTAACTTTTTAATCGTAAGAGAGCTAGCCTAACCTCACCGAAGGGCCTAAGTTCAGTTTTACGGCCGGATGCCCTTCCTGACGCCTAAGAGAGTGAGCTTAACATTACATCTGCTATCTTGGAGGGGCTTAACCTAACTTATGACGCACAAGACAGCAAGCCTAACCACATGGAAGAGCTTAACCTCAGTTTTACGGCTGGATGACCTTCCCGACGCCAATTGCACAAGATGGCGGCTATACATGGCACCTTATGAGACACCGCCTAACCTCACATCCGCTATCTTAGACGGGCTTAACCTAACTTATGACGCACAAGACAACAAGCCTAACTTCATGGAAGGGCCTAACCTCAGTTTTACGGCCGGGTGCCCTTCCCGACGTCAATTACACCAGATGGCGGGTCTACATGACTCTTTATGAGACGCCTTAAGGGTGCTTTCGCAAGAACTTTTGATACGCAAGACAGAAAGCCTAAGCTTATAGAAGAACCTAACCTCAGTTTTACGACCGGATGCCCATCTCGACGCTAATTGCACAAGATGACGGCTATACATGACTTCTTTTGAGACGCTTTAAGGGTGCTTACGCAAGATGGTGGCGGCAAGATGGCTGCTATACATAGGCTCTTATGAGACGTCCTTGGGATGTTTGCGCAAGATGGCGGCTACAATGGCGGCTATACATGGCCCATTATGAGACGCCTTAAGGGTGCTTGCGCAAGATGGCGGCTGCTCTTATGATGCGGCTTAAGGGTGCTTGCACAAGATGACTGCTGCTCTTATGAGAGGCCATAAGGATGCTTACGCAAGATGGCGGACACAGGATGGCGGCTATACACGGCTCCTTAAGAGACACCTTAAGGGTGCTTGCGCAAGATGGCTGCTGCTCTTATCAAGAAAGCTAGCTTAGAGGCTAACGTGCCGTGCTGGTTCGATTAATTAAATTTGGGGCTTAAATGCAAAATGTAAAATATTTCGAAAACGGTGCGTCGTAGAGCAAAACGGACAGGCCTCAAAGCTAGCTTTCTTGATAAGAACAGCAGCCATCTTGCGCAAGCACCCTTAAGGTGTCTCATAAGGAGCCGTGTATAGCCGCCATCTTGTGTCCGCCATTTTGCACAAGCATCCTTAGGGCGTCTCATAAGAGCAGCAGCCATCTTGTGCAAGCACCCTTAAGCCGTCTCATAAGAGCAGCCGCCATCTTGCGCAAGAACCCTTAAGGCTAGTCATAAGGAGCCATGTATAGCCGCCATCTTACGCAAGCATCCCAAGGGAGTCTCAAAAGAGCCTATGTATAGCGACCATCTTGCAGCTAACATCTTGCGTAAGCACCCTTAAGGCGTCTCGTAAGAAGTCATGTATAGACGCCATCTTGTGCAATTGGCGTCGAGAAGGGCATCCGGTCGTAAAACTGAGTTTAGGTCATTCTATAAGGTTAGGCTTGCTGTCTTGCGTGTCAAAAGTTCTTGCACAAGCACCCTTAAGGAGTCTCATAAGGAGTCATGTATAGCAGCCATCTTGTGCGATTGGCGTCGGGAAGGGCATATGGCCGTAAAACTGAGGTTAGGCCCTTCCATGAGGTTAGGCTTGCTGTCTTGTCCGTTAAAAGATAGCGGATGTGAGGTTAGGTGGTGTCTCATAAGGAGCCATGTATAACCGCCATCTTTTGCAATAGGCGTCGGGAAGGGCATCCAGCCGTAAAACTGAGGTTAGGCCCTTCCATGAGGTTAGGCTTGCTGTCTTGTGCGTCAAAAGTTAGGTCAAGCCCCTCCAAGATAGCAGATGTAAGGTTAAGCTCACTCTCTTAGGCGTCAGGAAGGGCATCCGGCCGTAAAAGTGAGGTTAGGCCTTTCCGTGAGGTTAGGCTAGCTCTCTTACGCATAAAAGTTATGTTAAGCCCCTCCAAGATAGCGCATGTGAGGTTAGGGTCGCGCTCTTAGGCGTCAGGAAGGGCATCCTGCTGTAAAACTGAGGTTAGGCCCTTCTATGAGGTTAGGTTAGCTCTCTTACGCATAAAAAGATAGGTTAAGCCCCTCCAAGATGGCGGATGTGAGGTTAGGGTCGTGCTCTTAGCCAGCGTGAGGAGGAGGCCTCTCCCGAGGGCCTGTGGAGGAGGTGGTGGAGGAGGGCTCTCCCGAGAGCGTGAGGAGGAGGTGATGGAGGAGGCCTCTGCGGAGGGCCTGAGGAGGCGCCCGAACTGTCTACTTTTACTACTCATTTATTACCTAAAAGGGTCTAAAATCCATATCACCGGCAGAACCATGGTGTTCTCATTTAGTGGGACTAATCACAGGCCACGTATACTCACGGTGTTGCTCACGCAGTGGTACTAATCACAGTAAATGTAGACACACGGTGTATCACACATTATGGCAACGCCCACAGGCAACACAAAACCATGGTGTTCCTCACATAGCGGTTCTACTACTCTCAGGCAATGCAGACCGATGGTTTTACTCACATAGTGGTACTAATCATGGGGGCCAGCCAAACCCGTGGTGCTTCTCACTTAATCGCACTAATCACAGACGGCGTAGACCCATGGTATTTCTCATAAAGTGGTACTACTCACAGGTAACGCAGATTCATTCTGAACACAGTAGAACCGACGGGTGGAATGAATACACACGATGAGCATTATCTTATCACAAACGAAGCCCAGACCCGTAGTGTTTCTTGCATAATGGTACTGCTCCTATGTAACGTAGATCCATGGTTTTCCCCGCAAGGTGGTGCTAGTCGCAAGTAACGTCGACCATGATGTACCACACGTAATGTTACTAATCACAAGTATTCTCATGGTTCTAATTTCATCATCCCTTGGTCGCCCCTTATAGTCGCATCTTACGACAGGCAGGGTATACCGTGGGTGGATTCTTCGTCTGCGTCCCCCGCCCACAGGGGTCTTCTAGTTTTGTGTAACTGCTGAGATCGTGAACACAGCCACGGGATCCCCAGCTTTATATTGAATCCATCGAACCAAGATGTTTCCTTTCGTAAGACGCCAGTGACAATACCACTCGCCTATCAAATCCAGTCAACTCTTTGGAATTTGTTTCTAGTGATAGGGATTTTTGATGACGATTCGATATTAAATGAACCGAGCAAGTCAGCTGCACTATACGAACGTAGATCAGTTACGCTTGCATTCGGGAGATGGTGACTTCGTAACAAATCAGTTCTTGCACTGAAGATTTTTTTGTGGCTTCCCTATTTTCACAACAGAAAAATGTTAAGGCTGTACCTTACTTAAAACCATGGACCCCTCCTTCCCAGTCCTAGCTCATTCCCAACCCATCGCGGCCGAAAACCTATCTGAGTTTGTACAGACCATTAACGAAAATAAATAGAACCGTTATTTTATTATTATTTTCTATCTTGCAAGTTGCTTTACGTCGCGCCGACTCAGATAGATTTTATGGCGACGATGGGACAGGAAAGGGCTGGCAGTGGGAAGGAAGCGGCCGTGGCCTTAATTAAGGTACAGCCCCAGCATTTGCCTGGCGTGAAAACGGGAAACCACGGAAAACCATCTTCAGGGCTGCCGAAAGCGGGGTTCGAACCTACTATCACCCGAATACTGGATACTGGTCGCACTTAAGCGACTGCAGCTATCGAGCTCGGTGAAGCTATATCTTTAACATTCTTTGCCTTATTTGCATTGACACTTTGATGTAGAATACAGCTGATACGTCTGGTAAGAAAATACAGTAGTATAGTAGTAACTCCTGCTTTCTCCAAAACAAAGACATCCCTTACCATGGTACTCGCACTGACGCTGCACGACAGTCCGTTGCTGTTGTATTCAACGAATCTATATTTTAACATTGTCAACACTTCAACTTTACGAGGACTGACCTTTGTTTTGAAGAAGGATTTGAAGTGAGTTATGAAGTCTAAAAACATTGTTCGTGTTACATCATGCACAGTGAACTTTTGACTAGCGTTCTATACCAGGGTATGGTAATCTAGCGGCAAATATATTATCTTTCACTTTCGTTTTTCCTTCTCGATGACACCAAAGGTCCTGTCGCAGTGGTCGACCATTGAACTATAGCCTATGTAAGAAACAGACATCTCCAAGAGCTTTCTGGGTCCATGCGCCGGCAGAAACAGTCTAAACAACCCCGACAGCTCCTTTTACACTCCCACGTGCCAATGAGCAAGATTGTAGCAACTCCTGCAGTTCCTATTGGCGACAAATTAAAATATACCAACTGAAAATGAATATACAACGTCTTGAGAGAAGTTAATCGGGAACACCATTCTTATACACGACTTGCGTTAAACCACGGCTTCACACATGTGAATTCTTAATAGTTTGATATGGATTTCAAACGTTTTACCGTGAGACAACGGCAGTACTTGAGAGCTCTGTGTGAACAGTATATGAAGCAGTTTGAGTACGGCAGTACTTGAGAGCTCTGTGTGAACAGTATATGAAGCTGTTCAGTTTGAGTACGGCAATACTCAGCTCTCTGTGTGAACAGTATATGAAGCTGGTCAGTTTGAGCACGGCAATACTCAGCGCTCTGTGTGAACAGTATATGAAGCTGGTCAGTTTGAGCACGGCAATACTCAGCTCTCTGTGTGAACAGTATATGAAGCTGGTCAGATTGAGCACGGCAATACTCAGCGCTCTGTGTAAACAGTATATGAAGCTGGTCAGTTTGAGCACGGCAATACTCAGCGCTCTGTGTGAACAGTATATGAAGCTGTTCAGTTTGAGTACGGCAATACTCAGCGCTCTGTGTGAATAGTATATGAAGCTGTTCAGTTTGAGTACGGCAATACTCAGCGCTCTGTGTGAACAGTATATGAAGCTGTTCAGTTTGAGTACGGCAATACTCAGCGCTCTGTGTGAATAGTATATGAAGCTGTTCAGTTTGAGTACGGCAATACTTCAGCGCTCTGTGTGAACAGTATATGAAACTGGTCAGTTTGAGCACGGCAATACTCAGCGCTCTGTGTGAACAGTAGCCTATATGAAGCTGTTCAGTTTGAGTTTGCAGCAAAAAAAGACCAAAAGTGGAGCTGTCTGGTTTTTGCGCCGGGCTCTTCAATTGTTCTTTAAAATGCAGTATACGTTCGATCAAAGTCAATTAAATAGGAGCAGGGTTCAAAAATAACTTGCACATAACACTATTCCTTGTTTCCCATGTGAAACTTTTAGCTTAGACTCTTATTTTACCACCACTTACTGCGCACCATACTACGCCCTGTGAGATTAGGCCCCTCCAAGATGGCGACTGCCTACGTCGGGAAGGGCATCTGCCCGTAAAACTGAGGTTAGTTTTTCATGGACCAGATTAGGCTTTTCAGACTTCAGTATCGTTAAGCGACAAGTCTATATGGTCTCGCACCGTGGTTAGCCGGTTCGAGTCCCGTTGATCGAAAAGGAGAGGAAAGGAGAGGTAGTGATATACAATTTCTGATCACTAGATTGCGTGCCAAAAGTTGTGATTCAATTCCAAACTCCTTCGCAGTGCTCATATGGAGTGAGGGCATTTGGCGCTGTTAATGGTGATTCGTCCGTCGGATGGGAACATTAAGCCTTGAGCAGACCCCTTGGTGCTGTTCGTTAGGCGTAGGCTATGTGCCGTCTCCGGTTTTACCCTCAGCCTTCCTACTGGCATATATCACGTCATTCATTTCATCTCATTAACTCCTCTGATGAGGTTCACGTCAGGATGGACATCCTGTCATAAAACCTCGCTACGAAGATTCATCTCACTTCATCCAACCCCGTACAACAAGAGAGGAGAGTTGAACATATATACATTTCGAACACCTGAGAATTTAATTCGAACATATTTTTTTATTTTATTTTTGCTATTGGTTTAACGTCACACTAAACACATTGAAGGTTTTTGGCGACGGATGATCGGAAAGGGTTAGGATTGCGAAGGTATCGGCCATGGCCTTAATTAAGTAACAGGCCCAGAAATATGCTTTTTTTTTTTTTGCTAGTGGCTTTACGTCGCGCCGACACAGATAGGTCTTATGGCGACGATGGGACAGAAGAGGCCTAGGAGTTGGAAGGAAGCGGACGTGGCCTTAATTAAGGTACAACCCCAGCATTTTCCTGGTGTGAAAATAGGAAAACACGGAAAACCATTTTCAGGGCTACCGAGAGTAGAATTCGAACCCACTATCTCTCGGATGCAACCTCACAGCCGCACACCTCTAACCGCACGGCCAACTCGCCCGGTTCAGAAATATGAATCATATACTATAATAAATTTCTTTCATTTCGGCTTTGCTGTCAGACTGTATGCAAATTGCTGTTGACTCTCTTAAGATTTTGCATTCCTCATTGCACTATATAGACCTATCACTTTCGGCAGGCCTCCCCTGCACTCGAAATGTCATCCAAGGTGAAGCTATTAGTTATTACTTTATACTTTCTATAATCACTTCAAAAATAGGTTCCCTGGCTTATACTCACGATATCAACAGTTGTGCAAAACCTAAAAGCTTGCTTGATTTTCTAGCACGAAGTATATACTTAAATAAACCACGCATTTATAATGTAGTAACCTATAATATATATACATAAAATAACTTGTCTTGACTGACTGATTCATCATCGCTGAACCAAAACTACTGGACATAAAGAAAAGAAATGAAATTTGGGGGATACATTCATATTAACATGTAGGTGCCCGCTAAGAGAGGATTTTTTGATATTCCGCCGCTAAGGGGGTGAAAAGAGGGGTGAAATTTAAAATGAGTGTATCTATATCTCAAAACTTTAAAAGTTAACAGATTTAAAAATTGGTATTTAGAATCTTCTTTAAAAATAAGAAAAGACGTATTTTTTGGTTTTTGGAAAATCCCAATAGGAGGGTGAAAAAGGGTGAAAAAGGGGTTGAATGTCATTAATGAGGATACTTATATCTCAGACTCTGAAGATATTACAGACCTGAAAATTGGAATTTGGGATCTCCTTTAAAAATAAAGAAGTACGTACTTTTTTGTTTTTGAAAAATCCAATTAATGGGAGGGTGAAAAGGAGGGTGGATTTTTAAAATGAGTGTATCTATATGTCAAAACTTTGAAGGTTTACAGATGTAAGGATTGGTATTTAGAATCTCCTTTAAAAAAAATAGAAACACGTATTATTTTGTTTTCGGAAAATCCCAATAGGAGGGGTGAAAAGGGGTGAAAAACGTGTTGAATGCCTTTAATGAGGGCACTTATATATCAGAAACTGAAGATATTACAGACCTGAAAATTGGTATTTGGGAACTCCTTTAAAAATAAAGAAACGTGTATTTCTTGTATGATAATATGCATGAATATAGAAAAATATTGGATTTAACCTACAATATACATAGCAAAATTTTGGATTATAAATAATGCCCAATGGCGTAGCTGGGGGAGGGTGTTAATGGGGGTTAGAAACCCCCAACCAATGTAATTTTTACAAAAAGAAAATAAACATAAACTGGCAATAAATAATACACTAAATAAACATTCTGAGTCATAACTGTAGAACGAACAGATCTGTAAATGACTTATATCAGTTCCCTTGTAATGACAAGTCATACATGCATCTTCATTGTGTTCTACCATCATTTCGTAACTATAAAAAAACCTTCGGCCGATCCTGGCTACGCTACTGTAAATGCCTCACATGACTTCACAAGGAAGATATATGAGGGAACCACGTTCAAGATGACTGAGCCTGAACTACTCCTAGCAATCTGCACACAGTAAAATAGTGCAGCTGCGCTACTCGATAGGGAGTGGCGTTGAAGGGGAGATTATTCGATGGTATGACAGACATACCAGTTATTAAACCAGTTCGTTACGACATGGCTGAAAGCATTACCGCGAGAAGATTTAGAGGCGTGTCACTCTGTTCGGAGCTCTTTGACGATAAAGTGTAGGTAACTTGTTACATCTGCGAACAACCAGAGGACATACTGTGGCCGCAGAGAAATCAACATCAAAACGCTTAAAGAGTTTCATTTGTTATTGTTGCTGTCAAGATGATAATCTCCACTCTGTTCTACCGCTGTCTATCTTCCTCGGGACGAACACATGACCTCACCTCACCTCACCTCAGCTCTCTTATTACTACATAACATTTACGAGCCAAGCCTCTGTACATCGGTGAATATTTACACGTGCCAATGAGCAAGATTGTAGCAGTTCCTATTGGCGACGAATTAAAACAGACCAACAGAAAATGAATAGACAACGTCTTGAGAGAAGTTAATCGGGAACACCATTCTTATACACGACTTGCGTTAAAACAGGGCTTCGCACATGTGAATTCTAAATAGTTTGATATGGATTTCAAATGCTTTACCCTGAGACAACGGCAATACTTGAGCGCGCTGTGCGAACAGTATATGAAGCTGTTCAGTTTGAGTACGGCAATACTTCAGCGCTGTGTGTGAACAGTATATGAAGCTGGTCAGTTTGAGTACGGCAATACTTCAGCGCTGTGTGTGAACAGTGTATGAAGCTGGTCAGTTTGAGTACGGCAATACTTCAGCGCTGTGTGTGAACAGTATATGAAGCTTTCTTTTTCACCACTTTTTTCCCTGACTGCAGCACTTGAAGAATTTTAAATCTATAATTGAACAATGACGCTTAATCTACAGATCATGTTTTCCTGACTAGGAATACAAACGTATTGAACAATATCCCCCTGGTAAGTTCTACTATATCTAAATACTATGGATAATAAAAGTGAATGCTATTATTACTCACAATTAATGAATATCAGCTAGGTCTGTCTCCTTGGTTGAATGGTCAGAGTTGAGACCTTCGGTTCAGAGGGTCCCGGGTTCGATTCCTCGCCGAGTCGGGGATTTTAATCCCGTGTGATTAATTCTTCTGGCTCGGGGATTGGGCGTTTTGTGTTTGTCCCAACACGTTCATATTCAGACAACACACTACGCTACCAACCACCATAGACACCCGCAATAGTGATTACATCCCTCCATATATAGGGTTACCCGGTCTAGAAAGCCAAGAATAACGGCCGTGCTGACCACAGGACACCTCGTAGCCTGCAGGCCTTTGGGCTGAGTAGCGGTTGCTTGGTAGGCCAAGTCACTTTGGGGCTGTTGCGCCATGGGGTATATAGATAGGTTTGGCGTCAGGAAGGGCATCCAGCTGTAGAACGGGTCCAAATCCACATGCGCAACACAGTTCGCACCCGCGACTACACAGGTGTGAGAGAAAGCGGCGGAAGAATGAATGTCAGCTGGACTGTTCCAACACTTAGCAATTTCACAGATTATTTTGGCAAATATCAACGAAAGTAGTCATTAGCAGTGTTGCCATCACAGTCGTTTTCCTACTAAATCCAGTCCTTTTTTTTTCTTTTTTTCTTTTTGCGTCAGTAGGTAAGTTTTAACACTCGGTGGGCTGTGGGAAATCTAGTCTTTTTCATGCTTGTGTCAGTGGACATTTACTGTATTTGGTTTTACAATTAAGGTTTGATTAAGCAGTAAAATAGGGAGTTTAAAAATGCAGTAGTTCAAATTTAACTTCTTGACGTTGACGTTCGTAGATAATTCCAACAAAAGGTGAGAAAGGGAACACATGATCTGTAGGTGGAGCTGAGGTGTAGGGGATTCCCTTAAGGAACGCTTCCGAGGGTCTTTCTTTCATAGTAAAGTGTCGCTTCTTCCAATGTCAAATGCATGTAAGGATGTTACAGAGTCGTTGATTCTCCTTCTTGAATCATGTAACTTGGACGAAACGCAAAGGTGAATATACCAGATGGAAAATTGTGTTCTTTGTAAAATGGTCTCAGATCATAGAATCAGTTAATGTATGATGCAAACTGACGAAATGCTGCTGTGCAAGTAATACCAATCCATTTCAAGAGCTGGCAACATTTGCATTGCCGCGCCTAGTATTGCCATGGTCAAATGTAGAACTGGAGAGAATGTTTAGTCAGTAAAAGATTATTAAAACTAAAGTAAAAAATAGAATGAAACCTGAAGTACCGGGCGAGTTGGCCGTGCGGTTAGGGCGCGCGGCTGTGAGCTTGCATCCGGGTGATAGTGGGTTCGAACCCCACTGTCGGCAGCCCTGAGGATGCTTTTCCGTGGTTTCCCGTTTTCACACCAGGCTGTACCTTAATGAAGGCCAGGGACGCTTCCTTCCCACTCCTAGGCCTTTCCTATCCCATCATCACCGTAAGACCTATCTGTGTCGGTACGACGTAAAGCAAATAGCGACACCTGAAGTGATATATTTGCTTTTATTGGTTCGGGCAGGACTGAAAGGAAACAAACAATGCTGTCACATGAGCTATCAAACGAAGTATTACTGTAACCTACATTATTAAAAAAAGAAAACCACACACAACAACTTCTAAATGTGTCTATATCACATATATCTCTAATTATAGTCGAAGGGGAACTCCAGTAGCGTGAGATTTCAGGTAAGAACGAAACACGGTATGAAAACTCTTGCAAGGAGAATTTAAATGGCCAGTTTAGTAGCATTTAACAGTTAACGATCGAAGTTGAGATCATTAGAGAAAGAACCAGCCAGCATAAACGTAAATCGAAATCGTTAAAAGGTATTCACCCACAATTACTTTCTCTGCTTAAAACATTTCATTGGTTGTAAACTGATGTCCAAGTCGTTGCAGTAGATAGAAGTGGATTTAACTTCAATTCAATTCTTACGTCCGTATTTGCTTTTTTTAATGGTTGCTTTAAGGTAATGGGCCCTCCGTTTTATTTATTTTCCATTCACTTGAAGCGGACAGCAGGAAAGATACAATAGGCATTCTCGTTTCTCCTTCTGTTGAATGCCTGGTAGGACATGTAAAAGAAATTGAGATTCCAGACAGATTTCCCGTGAAATGACCATAGAGACTTGCCTAACTGTCGTCCCACTTTTGCTTTCGTGACATTCTTCCTTGATTACAGCACAGTAGGCACTCTTATCGAATTTAAAGCACTAGAGTGAAGAAATTAAACTACTGTAATCTCTCCTGGACGTTTTGTTTTCAGCTCACCGGACTATATCCAGCTCGAGCACGGTATTGGACTAGCGGTTATAAATAGTTCTATGTATATAGCGTATCTCTTTGGTTAAGAAATAGAATAGAACTAATAACTGTGTCAAGTTTTCCTGTGTGAAAATCAAATGTTCTCATATATCTTATGTCTCTCGGTCATGGCCATCCATCAATGGTTGCTAATCGCCAGCCATAAGACATAGCCTGTACGGCTGCAAAGTAACATTGTCTGGCCATCCACCCGTACTTTACAACACAGCCTGCGCGGCTGCTAGGTTACACTTCCATCACACGTGTTGTTATACACATTTTCGGATGACCCCTCACCTATTAAGACATATTTTATGTCACAACCGAATGTATTCAGTCGTTACGTTACATGCAAGATATATAGCTAAGGAAAATTTAACTGCGAATATATAGAATAACATGTAATTTAAATATATACAGTAACAATGCATTAATTTCAAAATATTCCTGCACGGAGTAAAATTTGTGTATGTATTATTGATCATATTAAATGGTATTTCTTTTAGATCTCGGAAATTTATTGAACTTTTTAAAACTCAACGGTGAAATGGCTTGAACCGTTTTTGTAGCTTACAACGAGGTGCATTCTCTTAGTTCAGTGATCTATTATTGCATTTTGAACATCATTTCTGAGCTTGATTTTATCGCTTTCCTCTGATATCTGAAGAAGTGGATAATAACATGTGTCCCTATCCTCCTCAGTCCGTATGTAGCATATGCTCTACATGTGGTTTTGTCTACTTACAATAAAACAAAGTAATTTAAGGAAAAATGTAATAATGGTAGGAAAGGAAAAATATAACACATCGAATGCATCAACAGGCTCGGGACTGAAGAGGCTATACATTGTAAATGTGTTGACATTCATCTCATACAGCTTAACAAAATAAGGCCCGCAGAGGGCAATCATAGTTGATTTTGTTGTAATATTCACTGCCTTGTTCCGGAGAAGGAAAGCTTCTGAAAAACGGCAGTAGTTTTCCTCAGAGTACAGGATGACGACGGTTAGTGTTGTTTTAAGTGGAGTAGAGACTGAAATATAAAAGCTAGAACCACTTCATCCTATCACCATTGACCTGTAATTACACTCAATACTCACAAACCTTGAAGCTCTCTCTGATTGAAATGTTCTGCCCGGTCCCATATTGCCTCTCCATGCTTAAATTTTGCACATGTGAGCGAAATCGATGTATGTATGTCTTGCAAATTTCCTCGTGGTCGGTGCCTGCTGAAAGTCTCTCTTCTACCTGTGGATAGAGACGTACAATTCATCCACGGAAACCCCTGCCTGTCGTAAGAGACGATTCAAACTCCTAAAACCTTCCAGCTTGACGAAGTGCGTTGGCTACCGCAGGGCATCTGAGCATGGCATTGCTTCCACTTACTTGTACCAGGCTCTTCCCTTTAATCTAACCTATCTAATATATATATATATATATATATATATATATATTTGCTAGTGACTTTACGTCGCACTGACACAGATAAGTCTTATGGCTACAATGGGATAGGAAAGGCCCTAGCCTTAAGTAAAGCACAGACCCAGCATTTGCCTGGTGTAAAAATGGGAAACCACGGAAACCATCTTCAGGGCTGCCGACAGTGGGATTCGAACCCACTATCTCCTAGATGTAAGTTCACAGCTGCCCGCCCCTAACTGCACGCCAACTCGCCCGGTATATCCTATATATATTTGATTGCTAGGGGCTTTACGTCGCACCGACACAGATAGGTCTTATGGCGACAATAGGATAGGACGGGCCTAGGAGTTGGAAGGAAGCGGCCGTGGCCTTAATTAAGGTACAGCCCCAGCATTTGCCTGGTGTGAAAATGGGAAACCACGGAAAACCATTTTCAGGGCTGCCGATAGTGGGATTCGAACCTACTATCTCCCGGATGCTATCATATATTTAACGAGAACAAGAGTTGACCAAGGAAGGTCGAATAGGAATGATAAATATTAGGGGCCTGGCACTAGTAATTGGAAGCAGTTAGGGGGCCCTACGGTCGCAATTCCGCCTCCTTGTCTATGGAGATTGAACAGCAGAAGTAGGGGAATGCCTGTAGGGTGAAGAACAGTGGGGACTCTGAGGGCCTTGGGATCGCTACGGTAGCTGTGAAGGTCCTTCAGGAACTCAGAAAAGCGGTGGCAAAAGAGGCTCTGGTTAAGACGCGGAAGGTCGTTATGCATGCCGGGTACCAAACTGGGTAAAACAATAAAAAGTGAAGTATCCGGGAGATAGTGGATTCGAATCCCATTGTTGGCAGGCCTGAAGATGGTTTTCCGTGGTTTCCCATTTTCACACCAGGAAAATGCTGGGGCTGTACCATAATTAAGGCCACGATCGCTTCGTTCCAACTCCTAGCCCTTTCCTATCACATCGTCGCCATAAGATCCACCTGTGTTGTGTCCACTTTGTAAAATAAAGTATTGATTAGGTGGAAAACTCATCCTTCATACAGTACTTGTGTTGACAGGTAGTAATCAAACATGGCTGCAGAAAATGGTATTAGTAAGGATGAAAATCACATATATCAGCATATTAATGAAAGTGTTAGTCGCTTAGCAACCTGCTAAGTGCAGCATGTATTGCGGGTTAGGGCAAGCCTTCGCCTGCAGTTATTGGACTGTTCATTTAATGATTTGATTTTATGATTACTCAAAGTTGGTTGAACTTAATGACCTATCAATGTCTCATGATTCACCGGCTGCTAATTCCGGAGAGAGTGAAACATAAATGAAGCAAATAGGTCCAGTAGAACGGACGGACGGATTTGCCAAAATTGTTTTTAGTAAAGCCTTTTAGAATAATATATCGATTTTAGAAAATTATTACAGCGAAATTCAAGCGATGGGCCAAGACTTATTCGCGATATAACGCGAAAAATGCTTTATTTTTCGCAAAATCGAACATAAATTAATGCGCAAAAAACATGCCTCTAATTATAAACATGTTCTGTGCTGAAGTATTGAAGTCGGCGTGATTTCTTTGAGGTGAAGTCGTCAATGATGGGATATTAAGTAGTAGCTTTTCTTTCTCTGAACTAAAATCACTGTTAGGTTACGAAGGCGTTCCCCCGTCACAGTCGTCCTCAGATAATATGTTTGGATAAGATTCGTTGCTCAGAAGCTTCGCTGCGCTGTGCTTGTAGCCACAGGAAGAACAAACCGCTCCGACTGGATCCGTAAGCGTGTGCGGTTTCATAACGCGACCCCCGGGTGTCGGCTGCCAGCCATAATTACCTACATCTTTCTACTACTAGACAGGCTGGCCTACCGCCATTTGTGTTTCGGACATGAGATAGCCATTAGTGTCTTCGTCATGGTCAGTACTAATGCAGCCAACATTAATTACTCCTCATGTTCCTTTGATGGAGTGTCTGTCTATTTCAGAACTTCCAACACCCACTGATATAATGACTGCTGTTCGGATTTCGTACATTCATGACTGGATTGATATAGCTACTTACTTATGTATTGTGCTAAGAGGAGAGTGGGGAAGTAAAAATAATCGAGTTACTTGTAACCAGTAAATTCTCAGTATTTTTTACTTGTAATCGTAACTTTTTACAAAAAGGCATTTTTACTCGTAATCGTTACTTTTTACAAAAAGTATTTTTTTACTTGTAATCGTTATGTTTTACAAAAAGTATTTTTTTACTTGTAATCGTTACGTTTTACAAAAAGTATTCTTTTACTCGTAATCGTTACTTTTTACAAAAAGTATTTTTTTACTTGTAATCGTTACGTTTTACAAAAAGGCATTTTTACTCGTAATCGTTACTTTTTACAAAAAGTATTTTTTTACTTGTAATCGTTACGTTTTACAAAAAGTATTTTTTTACTCGTAATCGTTACGTTTTACAAAAAGTATTTTTTTACTTGTAATCGTTACGTTTTACAAAAAGTATTTTTTTTACTTGTAATCGTTACGTTTTACAAAAAGTATTTTTTTACTTGTAATCGTTACGTTTTACAAAAAGTATTTTTTTACTTGTAATCGTTACGTTTTACAAAAAGTATTTTTTTACTTGTAATCGTTACGTTTTACAAAAAGTATTTTTTTACTTGTAATCGTTACGTTTTACAAAAAGTATTTTTTTACTTGTAATCGTTACGTTTTACAAAAAGTATTTTTTTTTACTTGTAATCGTTACGTTTTACAAAAAGTATTTTTTTACTTGTAATCGTTACGTTTTACAAAAAGTATTTTTTTACTTGTAATCGTTACGTTTTACAAAAAGTATTTTTTTACTTGTAATCGTTACGTTTTACAAAAAGTATTTTTTTACTTGTAATCGTTACGTTTTACAAAAAGTATTTTTTACTTGTAATCGTTACGTTTTACAAAAAGTATTTTTTACTTGTAATCGTTACGTTTTACAAAAAGTATTTTTTTACTTGTAATCGTTACGTTTTACAAAAAGTATTTTTTTACTTGTAATCGTTACGTTTTACAAAAAGTATTTTTTACTTGTAATCGTTACGTTTTACAAAAAGTATTTTTTACTTGTAATCGTTACGTTTTACAAAAAGTATTTTTTTACTTGCAATCGTTACTTTTTACAAAAAGTATTTTTTTTACTTGTAATCGTTACGTTTTACAAAAAGTATTTTTTTACTTGTAATCGTTACGTTTTACAAAAAGTATTTTTTTACTTGTAATCGTTACGTTTTACAAAAAGTATTTTTTTACTTGTAATCGTTACGTTTTACAAAAAGTATTTTTTACTTGTAATCGTTACGTTTTACAAAAAGTATTTTTTACTTGTAATCGTTACGTTTTACAAAAAGTATTTTTTTACTTGTAATCGTTACTTTTTACAAAAAGTATTTTTTTTACTTGTAATCGTTACGTTTTACAAAAAGTATTTTTTTACTTGTAATCGTTACGTTTTACAAAAAGTATTTTTTACTTGTCATCGTTACGTTTTACAAAAAAGTATTTTTTTACTTGTCATCGTTACGTTTTACAAAAAAGTATTTTTTTACTTGTCATCGTTACGTTTTACAAAAAGTATTTTTTTACTTGTAATCGTTACGTTTTACAAAAAGTATTTTTTTACTTGTAATCGTTACGTTTTACAAAAAGTATTTTTTTACTTGTAATCGTTACGTTTTACAAAAAGTATTTTTTTTACTTGTAATCGTTACGTTTTACAAAAAATTTTTACTTGTAATCGTTACGTTTTACAAAAAGTATTTTTTACTTGTAATCGTTACGTTTTACAAAAAGTATTTTTTACTTGTAATCGTTACGTTTTACAAAAAGTATTTTTTTACTTGTAATCGTTACGTTTTACAAAAAGTATTTTTTTACTTGTAATCGTTACGTTTTACAAAAAGTATTTTTTTACTTGTAATCGTTACGTTTTACAAAAAGTATTTTTTTACTCGTAATCGTTACGTTTTACAAAAAGTATTTTTTTACTTGTAATCGTTACGTTTTACAAAAAGTATTTTTTTACTTGTAATCGTTACGTTTTACAAAAAGTATTTTTTTACTTGTAATCGTTACGTTTTACAAAAAGTATTTTTTTACTTGTAATCGTTACGTTTTACAAAAAGTATTTTTTTACTTGTAATCGTTACGTTTTACAAAAAGTATTTTTTTACTTGTAATCGTTAAGTTTTACAAAAAGTATTTTTTTTACTTGTAATCGTTACGTTTTACAAAATGTATTTTTTTACTTGTAATCGTTACGTTTTACAAAATGTATTTTTTTACTTGTAATCGTTACGTTTTACAAAAAGTATTTTTTTACTTGTAATCGTTACGTTTTACAAAAAGTATTTTTTTACTTGTAATCGTTAAGTTTTACAAAAAGTATTTTTTTACTTGTAATCGTTACGTTTTACAAAAAGTATTTTTTTACTTGGAATCGTTACGTTTTACAAAAAGTATTTTTTTACTTGGAATCGTTACGTTTTACAAAAAGTATTTTTTTACTTGTAATCGTTAAGTTTTACAAAAAGTATTTTTTTACTTGTAATCGTTACGTTTTACAAAAAGTATTTTTTTACTTGTAATCGTTACGTTTTACAAAAAGTATTTTTTTACTTGTAATCGTTAAGTTTTACAAAAAGTATTTTTTTACTTGTAATCGTTACGTTTTACAAAAAGTATTTTTGACTTGTAATCGTTACGTTTTACAAAAAGTATTTTTTTACTTGTAATCGTTAAGTTTTACAAAAAGTATTTTTTTACTTGTAATCGTTACGTTTTACAAAAAGTATTTTTGACTTGTAATCGTTACGTTTTACAAAAAGTATTTTTTTACTTGTAATCGTAACTTTTTACAAAAAGGCATTTTTACTCGTAATCGTTACTTTTTACAAAAAGTATTTTTTTACTTGTAATCGTTACGTTTTACAAAAAGTATTTTTTTACTTGTAATCGTTACGTTTTACAAAAAGTATTTTTTTACTTGTAATCGTTAAGTTTTACAAAAAGTATTTTTTTACTTGTAATCGTTACGTTTTACAAAAAGTATTTTTGACTTGTAATCGTTACGTTTTACAAAAAGTAATTTTTACTTGTAATCCCTCCTCTGCGAACCATGTGACCTTGCCGCGGTGGGGAGGCTTGCGTGTCCCAATGATGCAGATAGCCGAGCCGCAGGTGCAACCATATCGGATGGGTATCTGCTGAGAGACCAGACTAACGAATGGTTCATCGAAAGGGGGGTAGCAGCCTTTCGGTAGTTACAAGGGCGGCAGTCTAGATGATTGACTGACACGGCCTTGTAATAATACTCAACATGGCTTAGCTGTGTTGATACTGCTACACGGCTGAAAGCAACGGAAAACTACAGCCGTAACTACCCTCCGAGGACATGCAGCTCTCTCTGTATGAATGATGTACTGATGATGGCTTCCTCCCGGGTAAAATATTCCGGAGGTAAACTAGTCCCTCATTCGGATCTCCGGGTGGGGACTGCACGAGAGGGGGGCGATCATCAGGAAGATGGATACTGACATTCTGCGAGTCGGAGAGTGGAATGTTAGAAGTTTGAATCGTTGTGGTAGGTTAGAGAATCTGAAAAGGGGAGATGGATAGCTAAAGTTAGATGTAGTTGGTATAAGTGAAGTACGTTGGCAGGAAGAACAGGATTTTTGGTCTGGCGACTACCGAATTATCAACACGAAATCAAACAGGGGAAATGCAGGAGTTGGTTTGATAATGAATAAGAAAATGGGGCAGCGGGTAAGCTACTACGACCAGCATAGTGAAAGAATTATTGTCGTCAAGATAGACACCAAACCAATACCCACCGCAATAGTGCAGGTCTATATGCCTACTAGTTCAGCGGATGATGAAGAAATTGAAAGAATATATGAGGAGATAGAAGATTTAATACAATATGTAAAAGGTGATGAGAATCTAATTGTGATGGGAGACTGGAATGCAGTGGTAGGCCAAGGAAGAGAAGGTAGTACAGCAGGGGAGTTTGGATTGGGACAAAGGAACGAAAGAGTAAGTCGGTTGGTTGAATTCTGCACTGATCATAATTTAGTCCTTGCCAATACTTGGTTCAAACACCACAAACGACGGCTGTATACGTGGACGAGACCTGGAGACAATGGAAGGTATCAAATAGACTTCATTATGATTGGGCAGAGATTCAGAAACCAGATGATAGATTGCAAAACTTTCCCAGGAGCAGATGTGGACTCTGACCACAATTTGTTGGTCATGAAATGCCATCTGAAGTTGAAGAAATTGAAGAAAGGAAAGAATGCAAAAAGATGGGATCTAGACAAGTTGAAAGAAAAGAGTGTGAGGGATTGTTTCAAGGAACATGTTGCACAAGGACTAAACGAAAAGGCTGAAGGAAACACTATAGAGGAAGAGTGGAGAGTCATGAAAAATGAAGTCAGTAGGGCTGCCGAAGAAATGTTAGGAAGGAAGAAAAGATCAACTAAGAATCAGTGGATAACTCAGGAGATACTAGACCTGACTGATGAACGACGAAAATACAAGAACGCTAGAAATGAAGAGGGCAGAAAAGAATACAGGCGATTAAAGAATCAAGTGGATAGAAAGTGCAAGGTAGCTAAGGAAGAATGGCCGAAGGAGAAGTGCAAGGATGTCGAAGGCTGTATGGTCCTGGGAAAGGTAGATGCTGCATACAGGAAAATCAAGGAAACCTTTCGAGAAAGGAAATCTAGGTGCATGAATATTAAGAGCACCGAGCTCGATAGCTGCAGTCGCTTAAGTGCGGCCAGTATCCAGTATTCGGGAGATAGTAGGTTCGAACCCCACTGTCGGCAGCCCTGAAAATGGTTTTCCGTGGTTTCCCATTTTCACACCAGGCAAATGCTGGGGCTGTACGTTAATTAAGGCCACGGCCGCTTCCTTCCCACTCCTAGCCCTTCCCTGTCCCATCGTCGCCATAAGACCTATCTGTGTCGGTGCGACGTAAAGCAAGTAGCAAGTAGCAATATTAAGAGCTCAGATGGAAAGCCACTTCTAGGGAAAGAAGACAAAGCAGAAAGATGGCAGGAGCATATCCAACAGTTGTATCAAGGTAAAGATGTAGATAATTTGGTTCTGGAACATGAAGAGGCTGTTGATGCTGATGAAATGGGAGACCCAGTTTTGAGGTCAGAGTTTGACAGAGCTGTGAGGGACCTAAATAGGAACAAGGCACCTGGAATTGATGATATTCCCTCTGAATTACTGACTGCCTTAGGAGAAACCAGCATGGCAAGGTTATTTCATTTAGTGTGCAAGATGTATGAGACAGGAGAAGTCCCATCCGATTTTCGGCAGAATGTTGTTATACCTATTCCCAAGAAAGCCGGTGCTGACAGGTGTGAAAACTACCGCACCAGTAGTTTAGTATCTCATGCCTGCAAAATGTTAACACGTATTATTGACAGAAGAATGGAAAAAGAAGTTGAAGCTGAGTTGGGAGAAGATCAATTTGGCTTCAGAAAAAATGTAGGAACACGTGAAGCAATCCTGACTTTACGTCTGATCTTAGAGGATCGAATCAAGAAGGACAAGCCTACGTACATGGCATTCGTAGATCTAGAAAAGGCATTCGATAATGTTGATTGGACCAAGCTATTTATGATTCTGAAGATGATAGGGATCAGATACCGAGAACGAAGAATTATCTACAATCTGTATAAAAATCAATCTGCAATGATAAGAATCGAGGGCTTTGAAAAAGAAACAGCAATCCAGAAAGGAGTGAGGCAAGGCTGCAGTTTGTCCCCTCTCCTTTTCAATGTTTACATAGAACAGGCAATAAAGGAAATCAAAGAGAAATTTGGAAAGGGAATCACAGTCCAAGGAGAGGAAATCAAAACCTTGAGATTTGCCGATGATATTGTTATTTTATCTGAGACTGCAGAAGATCTCGAGAAGTTGCTGAATGGTGTGGATGAAGTATTGGGTAAGGAGTACAAGATGAAAATAAATAAGTCCAAAACAAAAGTAATGGAGTGCAGTCGAACGAAGGCAGGTGATGTCGGAAATATTAGATTAGGAAATGAAGTCTTAAAGGAAGTAGATGAATATTGTTTCTTGGGTAGTAAAATAACTAACGATGGCAGAAGTAAGGAGGACATAAAATGCAGACTAGCACAAGCAAGGAAGAGCTTTCTTAAGAAAAGAAATTTGCTCACTTCAAACATTGATATCGGAATTAGAAAGATGTTTTTGAAGACTTTCGTGTGGAGCGTGGCATTGTATGGAAGTGAAACATGGACGATAACTAGCTCAGAAAGAAAGAGAATAGAAGCTTTTGAAATGTGGTGTTACAGAAGAATGCTGACGGTGAGATGGATAGATCGAATCACGAATGAAGAGATACTGAATCGAATTGGTGAGAGGAAATCGATTTGGCTAAATTTGACGAGAAGAGATAGAATGATAGGACACATCTTAAGACACCCAGGACTTGTTCAGTTGGTTTTTGAAGGAAGTGTAGGTGGTAAGAACGGTAGGGGTAGACCAAGGTATGAATATGACAAGCAGATTAGAGCAGATGTAGGATGCAATAGTTACGTAGAAATGAAAAGGTTAGCACAGGATAGGGTGGCGTGGAGAGCTGCATCAAACCAGTCTCTGGACTGATGACTCAAACAACAACTTGTAATCGATACTTTTTACAAAAGTATTTTTACTTGTAATCTTTACTTTTTACAAAAGTATTTTTACTTGTAATCGTTACTTTAAAAAAAAGTCTTTTACTTGTAATCTTTACTTTTAACAAAAGTATTTTTACTTGTAATCGTTACTTTTTACAAAAGTATTTTTACTTGTAATCGTTACTTTTTACAAAAGTATTTTTACTTGCAATCGTTACTTTCTACAAAAATTATTTGACTTGTATTTTACTTCTCGAGCCTCAGTGGCTCAGGCGAAAGTGCGCCGGCCTCTCACCGCTGGGTTCTATGGTTCAAATCCCGGTCACTCCATGTAAGATTTTTGCTAGACAAAGCGAAAGCGACACAGGTTTTTTCTCCGGGTATTCTGGTTTTCCCTGTCATCTTCCATTCCAGCAACACTCCCCAATATCATTTCATTTCATCTGTCAGACATTAATCATTGCTCCAGTGGAGTGCGACAGGCTTTCTGGTCAGGCAACTACAGAATTTTCAACACAAACTCAAACATGGGAAATGCAGGAGTTCGTTTAATAATGAAAATAGGGGTGCTGTAAGCTACTACGAACAGCATAGTGAAAGAATTATTGTTGTCGAGCCAATGCCTACCACAATAGTGCAGGTCTATACGCCTACTAGTTCAGCAGACGATGAAGAAATCGAAAGAATATAATAATAATAATAATAATAATAATAATAATAATAATAATAATAATAATAATAATAATCGTCGTATGGCATCAGGTACCGTATGGAGACATTTCAATTTGACGCCATCTGGCTGTCTGCTCGTCAATTTCGACGTTCCGGTTTACTCTAGGCCCACTAGATGGCAGACAGAGTAAACCGGATCTCTCTTGGGCGTCTATGGTTGAGATTTAATGAATTTTGTCGGGTAAACACCAAATGTTTCACC
The DNA here is from genome assembly GCF_040414725.1 of Anabrus simplex. Lineage (NCBI taxonomy): Eukaryota > Metazoa > Arthropoda > Insecta > Orthoptera > Tettigoniidae > Anabrus > Anabrus simplex. The sequence continues at coordinate 100,587,741 of NC_090268.1, forward strand.
AGAGATCTTTTGCATGCCGACATCGTACGACACAGGGTGCCGAATGGACTTTTTTCGCCCTCCAAAAAATCCGACTACCTCTGCCGGATCCGGAGGCCGACACTCTACCACTGATCCACAGAGGAAGCTGAAAGAATATATGAAGAGAGAGAAGAGTTAATACAATATATAAAATGAGATGAGTATCTAATTGTGATCGGAGACTGGAATGCAGTGGTAGGCCAAGGAAGAGAAAGTAATGCCATAGGAGAATTCGGACTGGGACGAAAGAATGAAAGAAAAAATCGGCTAGTAGAATTACGCACTGATCATAATTTAGTCAAACACCACAAACGACATCTGTACATGGAGACACAGGAAAATATTAAACAGACTTCATTATGATTAGACAGAGATTCAGAAACCAGGTGTTGGATTACAAGATGTTCCCAGGAGCAGACATGGACTCTGACCACAACGTGGTGGTCATGAAATGTTATCTGAAGTTGAAGAAACTGAAGAAAGGAAGTAATTCAAGAAAATGGGATCTAGATAAGTTGGAAGAAAAGAGTGTGAGGGATTGTTTCAAGCAGGGGCGTAGCCAAGGGGGTTTACTGGGGCTTAGAACATCCCCTCCCCCATGAATATTTCACCAGAATAAAATAAAAAGAAACTGACAATAAACTAAATACACATTCAGAGACATAACTTTAGAACCAACATAACTGTTGAATCAATTTTCTAAGAAGCCTCGAAAGTTGGATTTTAGATTGTAAACTGAACATATTATTCACTGTTAAAACTGTTGACCTTGGTCGTATTGTTCTTGTTCTGTTTTTAATGTAAGATTTCGTAGTGTACTGCAATCTGAATATCAGCATAATTCACTTGTATAATGACAAGTCTTGCACGCGCGCACCACACACGCACAAGAATTTCGTAACTATAAGCTTCCCCCATCGGTCGATCCTGGCTACGTTACAGGTTTCAAGGAACATGTTGTACAAGGACTAAATTAAAATGCTGAGGAAAGCTCAATAGATGAAGAGTGGACATTCGTGAAGAATGAGATCATTAGGGCTGCAGAAGAAAATAAGAAATGTAAGATCAATTAAGAATCAGTGGATAACTCGGAATATATTACACATTATTATCGAACGGAGAAAATATAAGAATGCAAAAGATGAAGAAGGCAGAAAGGAATACAGACGATTAAAGAATGAAAAACATAGAAAGTGCAAGATAACTAAGGAAGAATGACTGAAAGAGAAGTGCAAGGATGTTGAAGGTTATATGGTCCTAGGAAAGGTAGATGCCGGACACAGGAAAACCAAGGAAAGTTCTGGAGAAAGGAAAACTAGCTGTATGAACATTAAGAGCTCAGATGGAAAACCCTTTTAGGGAAAGAGGACAAGGCAGAAAAATGGCAGGAACATATTAAACAACTATATCAATGGACAGGAGTAGACGATTAGGTTCTGGAACAAGAAGAGGCAGTTGATGCTGATGAAATGGAAGATCCGATTTTGAGATCAGAATTCGATAGGGATTTGAGAGACCTAAATAGCAACAAGACTTCTGGAAATGATGACATACCCTCAGAATTACTGACCGCCTTAGGAGATAAAAGCATGATGCGGTTATTCCATGTAGTGGTATGATACAGGAGAAGTGCCATCCGATTTTAGACAGACTGTTGTTATACATATCCCCGAGAAATCAGGTGCTGACAGTTGTGAAAACTACAGGACCATTAGTTTAGTTCCTCACACATGCAAAGTAGGGCTTTGAGAGACCTAAATAGGGACAAGGCATCTGTAATAGATGAATGATGACATACCCTTGGAATTACTGACCGTCTTAGGAGAAACCACCATGGCGAGGTTATTTCATGTAAATATTCCGTGTAGTGTGTAAGATGTATTATTTACAGATGAATGGAAAGACAAGTTGAAGCTGAATTGGGAGAAGATCAGTTTGGCTTCAGGAGAAGCGTAGAAGCACTCTGTTCAATGAGTATTTGAAATGACCAAACTCAACATTACTGAACAAAGCAGACTAGCGAACTGTTCACGCTTTCTAATCACAATGAAGAGAATCGAGTCTGAACAGATCGAGCAACTCGGAAACTCGGAAGTTCAAATAACTCGCTCATCAGTACAATGTTGCCACATGCATTGGTTCTCCGAACACCTTCCTAGCACAGCAACAGCAACTACGTATTATTACACTCGTAATGCACACACATGGCAAAGCTTGCACGTCGAGCGCTTACTGAGTGACTTAACAATTTAGTGGTCTGTTTTACCGAGCCTGTAATCATGTCTTGAATTTAGGCTGACTCACACTGCTGATTGCTCAAATATCGCCCAATTCGACTGAGCAGCAAGGAGTCTAGTTCGAGTCTCTCCAGACTCACTATATAAATGAGTCGGTGTCTGCTCATTCTAGCAGCAAGCTCGTTCTCTGACCAAACGAGCTGGTTACTTATTTATCGTATGGCTTTTGATGCCGGGAGTGTGCGAGGTCCTGTTCGGCTCACATGGTGCAGGTCTTTCTATTTGACTCCCATGGGCGACCTGCGCGTCTGGATGTGGGGTGATGATAATAATGAGGTTGAGAGAGGTAGCCTACTCCTGTCGAATAACACCAAGGGTTCTGCTCAAAGCTTTACTGCTCCACCCGACGCACGAATCACCATTAACAGCTCCTCAATCCATATGAAAACTACGGAGTGGTTTGGAATTGAATCCACCTTTTGCTGATGACATCGCCATTCTGTCAAACGATGATAGAAACCACTAGGATTCAAATGGAACTGATAGAGGAAATCGCCGAACAAACTGACATGCGGATATCGTTTATGAAAATGAAGTAATGACTAACATCAAGGACGCATCACCAAAACTCCGGACGAAATACGGAGACATCATGCGAGTAGAAAAATTAAGTACCTGCGAGAGATCATCAAGAAAAATGGACTAGACTAGGAAGCACTTAGAGAACGAATACGCAAAAATGAAATAGCCTGCCAAATGTCACGTACCTTCTACAACAAAAATGTCTTTCCCAAAACACAAAGATACGTCATTATGAAACGGTTCTGAAACCAGTAGTTATGTATGCAGCTGAAACCCTATACCCAAATTCCAATAAAGAACTCCTCGAAGAACTGGAGAAAAAGGAGCGCACAATAATTAGGGGAATCGTGGGATCCAACTTCAAGAATGGCATCCACCAAATAAGATCCCATAAGGAATTCTATAAGAAAATATAGAAAATTACAGACACGATCCAAGAAAGACGGGCATGATTTTACGGTCGCCTCAAACGAATAGACGAAAACAGGTCAGCCAAACAGATCTTTCACTTGTGTGATTCAAACCCTAAAACCACGATGCCTTGTTTAGAAATATCACCTTCAAGTGCTACAAATCAAACCGGAAGACGCCTTTGACAGAGGTCTTTTCGGAAAAAACGATAGTGACGAACGGGCTAAACCGAAAAGATGACACTGTGTCCCTTGGACAGGGGAACGCAAGCAGGCCCACTCAGAAAGAATGAAGGAATTCTGGGCTTGAAAGAAAGCAAAGTTCACTGCCAAACGTAACAAGACTTAACGTTGTCCTCGATGGCCCCAGAGGATAGTCATGTTACTGCCTTTACGTCCCACTAACAAGTCTGACGGTTTTTGGAGACGTCGAGGTGCCGGAATTTAGTCCCGCAGGAATTCTTTTACGTGCCAGTAAATCTACCGACACAAGGCTGACGTACTCGACCAACTTCAAATACCACCGGACTGAGCCTGAGCCTGAGCTGGGGTCAGAAGGCGAGCGCATCAACTGTCTGAGCTACTCAGCCCAGCATAGAGAGAATTACGAGGGCCATCCGGAAAGTTAGCGCCGCATGAAGCGCTGACGACTCGAGTAGCCGCTGGGCAAGGTCAGACCGCATCAGTGGCTTGTCTGCCTGCTCTGTGCGAGGTTGGGTGACGCTAGCATTGCCTGTGTTGTGTCTGTGATCGTTTAAAATGTTTAAACAAGTTGAGAACCCCGCCAGTTGTGAAGTGCTGGCCGTGATTAAATTTCTTAATGCTCGAAACGTTCGACCTTGTGATATTCATCGCCATTTAACGGAGGTGTATGGAGACAATGTGATGGACGAGTCGTCTGTTCGGCGCTGGTGTCGCAACTTCAACCTGGGGAGGGGGAATACACACGACGAGGAGCGTGCAGGGAGACCATCTGTCATTACAGACCAACTGCTGAGCACAGTAGACGAATGCGTGAGGTACGATCGGCGCGTTACAATTGATGAACTCTGTGAACATTTTCCTAATGTGTCACTAACAACTGTTCATGAAATTGTCAAAGACCATCTGCATTATTAAAAAATCTGTGCAAGGTGGGTCTCTCGCATCCTTACAGAAGAGCACAAAACCAAGCGTATGGCTGCAGCACTGACGTTTCTGGGACGTTATTCCGATGAAGGAGACTCTTTCCTGACTCGCATCATTACTGGGGACGAAACATGGGTTTGTTATGCATCACCTGAGAGTAAACGACAGTCAATGGAGTGGTATCATGCTCATTCACCAACCAAACCAAAAAAAATCTAGACAGTTCTGTCCACCAGAAAACTCATGGCAACCGTTTTCTGGGATTGCCGAGGTGTACTGCTAATTGATTTTATGGCCCGTGGAGACACAATTAATGCTAATGCGTATTGAGAAACATTAAAGAAATTACGGTGGGCAATACAAAATCGACAGCGAGGTCTATTGTCTACAGGCGTCATTCTCCTTCATGACAATGTCAGGCCTCATTCAGCTGCGATAACACAACAACTTTTGCAGCAATTCAAGTGGGAAACATTCGACTATCCCCCGTATAGCCCGGACTTGGCCCCTTCGGCTTTTCATCTCTTTACGAAGCTTAAAGACTTTCTGGCGGGAAAAAGATTTGACAGCGATGAAGAACTTAAACGAGCCGTGACTACGTATCTCAATACGCTGGCGGTGGAGGACTATGACGCTGGAATACAAAAACTCGTCCCACGTTATGACTAATGCCTGAATTTGCTTGGAGATTATGTGGAGAAGTAGTGTAAAGTATGCTCTTTCCAATAAAAATGTGTACATTTGTTAATATTAACTCCTGTGTCTTTATTGCGCAAACGGGTACCACTTTCCGGATGACCTTCGTAAATAAATAAATAAATAAATAAATAAATAAATAAATAAATAAATAAATAAATAAATAAATGTCCAACAGCAACGCTTGAGAAGACTACTCTTTATTGCTCACATTCACACAGTAGGCACTGCAATATTCATTTTATGAGCAGGCGTTTTGTTTTATCTCAGTGATATACTCACCAACGCATGTATTAAATCGCATTAACGAGCGGCATATCCCTGTAGTGAACTACAAGCACTTTAGATATTATCTTGTACACGCATACCAGCATCCATCTGTCAAAGTTCCTCACGAAATGAAGGCCGTACGGAACTCTCAGATATAATTAAAAACAAAATTACTCATGACTTTATCTCGGAGATCATTTCCCTTTATCCTGTACATCGTTACTTCGAGCCTTGTTCTACACATGGAGGTGCACATGTTGTCACGAGATAGTGCACTGCTCCCTTACTCCACCCAATTACGATTTAAATCATTGAAACTAAGTTAGCGAAAATTAAAAGGCTGTAACTAACCAGGGACACCCCTCACATACAAAAAATGTTAAAAAATCATACTAAAATAAATTCATAATCAAAAAATTTAAATACAAATAAAGTAAACCGAACAGACTCAATACAATAAATTCTAATCTCAACAACATAGACAATAAATGTTTACGCTTAGAACAAAAAGACCAAACTCCCATTAAAAATGCTAAAATCAAGACAACTCAACTTATACTTATTGCCATTGTTTTAGTAGTTTAATAAAAACACTGGTCTTGTAAACCAATATTAAAATATCTCTTCTAAAATTCAGAGGAAAGACAATTCTTCTCATCAATCCCCAAAATTAATATTTTACACTAAACTACCCTCTGAATTATAAATTTCAGAATTTTTACTTTTAACCTTCTCAATAATCTGATTTTTATTCAAGCCAATCACCCTCAAGAGGTAGAGACTTTGAATTATCTTGAGATACAAATCTCTGCCATTCCATGAAATATTTTCTTCATTAATTTCTTTAGGCTACTTTGCACGGACACAGATAGGTCTTATAGGGAGGATGGCATAGGAAAAAGCTAGTAGTGGGAAAGAAGCCGCCGTGGCGTTAATTAAGGTACAACACCAGCATTTGCCTGATTTGAAAATGGGAAAACTACGAAAAAACATCTTCACGGCTGCCAAAAGTGGGGTTCGAACACACTATCTCCCGAATGCACACCCATTGATGCGCGACCCTAACCGCACGGCCAAATTCGCTCGGTATTCTGATAATTGATTCATTCAGTACAACTGGTCGCTGTGCGTGGTGTATTGGTAAGTAAACTCGTGTCCTCATCCCGAGGTGGTGCAGCTCTTTTCAGGCACATCCCCATTGGAGGGGAGCTGCATGTACCATTTCAACCACATACCAGCCCTCCTGCCAACCTTAAATTTCTGGCAGTACCGGGAATCGAACCCTGGCCTCCGAGGACGGCAGCTAATAACACTAACCGTTACGCTAAGGAGGCGGACGGTGTCTTGGTAACGTCGAGGGATAGTAATTCTGGACAGAGATTGGAACTCAGCCTCGTGAGACCAAGAGCAATATTCTTAAATGGTTACTTAAATGGCCTGAGAATTTAACCTTACCGATGCCAAAGAAGCCGAACAACATTTTGAACGTTTGTCCATTCCAGCGTTTTAACAATGAAGGGACACTTACAGGGCTTCGACGATGTAGGGAGGGGAGACTTAGTATCCATTTCTGATTTCTGATGTGAACTGCGTGTAGCCATGTCTTTTTCACCTAAAATGGAAAACTCGTTACTAAATGATTCCATGACTCATGAAAGATCCATGTCTTGTGGACTCAAATCTAATTTCTGTCTGTTTCCTTTATGGAGTGACGTAATTCCGCATAAAGGCTACTGGTAAAATAATCGCCAATCTCCATGGGCAAGGCTGAGGTAAAGAAATAGTTTTGTTAACATTGACGCTTTCACGGCCCGTACTTGTAGACATGATATGGACTTTTGAGCATATGCCGTGTCAAGAATACAAGGTGAAACTCTTTATGTTTCACAGAGAACTTTGCTCCGCGTCTTCAGGAGAAATATCGACAGTTCACGAGGAAGACTTCTTCAATAATGAAAACTTGAATTTTGACGTTAGTAACAGAAGTCACGGCCGACTTGACGCGTCGTTCTAGCTGGAGCGCAGCGAGGGATCCAGTCGGCCGTGTAGAAGAGTAAATGGTATGTTCATTCGTCACCAGATGGCTCACCATACGCGGTACAGCGCTAGCATTCGAAGCGGAAGCTGACGGCACCATCAGAATCGGTCTCGAAGGAGGGGTTTAACTGGTGTACACACACAAATGAAAGTATGGCAATGACACAAGACTGGAATGAAACATCTGGTGGTGAGAAACGTACGAATTTGGAAAACATCAAAACGAAATAACAATAGTGAAGGGGCAGAGGAGAGAACTACCTACGTAAATTCTTGATGGGTGGCAACCACGTATTAGTTAACTGATAATCAGTGTCCCTGTTGAAATTGTTAGGATTTCTAAGTATTTCCACAGCGTCCCATATAATCCTGGACCTGTAGTGTCTAGTGTGGGTAAAGGTCGAAGATCTTGGAACACCACACCATGACCTGACGATGGGGCGTGATCAGCTATTGCTGATTTGTCTGGCATAATTTTACGGTCACCTCAGTCCAGCTCCATGGCTAAATGGTTAGTGTGCTAGCCTTTGGTCACAGGGGTCCCCGGTTCGATTCCTGGCAGAGTCCGGAATTTTAACCATCATTGGTTAATTCCACGGGGGCTGGGTGTTGGTGTCGTCTTAATCATCATTTTATCCTCATCATGATACGCAGGTCGCCTACCGGAGTCAAATCAAAAGACCTGCACCTGGCGAGCCGAACATGTCCTCGGACACTCCCAGCACAAAAAGCCATACGCCATTTCATTTCATTTACGGTCACCTCAAACGAATGGAAATATGTTGACCAAACAGATCTTTCACTTATTTGATTCAAAACCTAAAAAAACACCAAAGAAGACCTTCAAGTGTTACAGATCAAACCGAGAGACTCCTTTGACAGAGGTCTTTTACGGGAAAAGATAGTGACGAATGGGCTAAACCGAGACGAACAACCGAAAAAATGACACGGTGTCCCTTGGAAACAGGGAGAACAGCAGGGCCACTCGGGAAAAATGAGGAAATTC